>NC_065587.1:68964835-69154835 GCF_024542745.1 Macaca thibetana thibetana
GCAGACAAAAGGAAGGCAGGAAGGAAGGAAGGAAGGAAGGAAGGTCAGGTGACTCAGCAATGAGTCCAGCATTGGGAGCTGGCAGATCTGGGGCTCCCTCCTCCTCCAGCTGAGAGGCGAGAAAGAGAATCAGGATCCTAGAAGTTCGGAGATCCTAACCCTTTATACACTCAAAGCAGCAATTATATGCCTGAGCCTGGGGAGAGACCTGTAGTTGCCCAAGGTCAGAGGCAGGGTCAGAACCAGACCAGCTGTCTTCAGCCCATGACTACGATCTAGCTCTTTCCACCACACAGAGAGAGAGCCCTTCACCCTTGAGGAGGGCACAGGACTTCCCCAGGAACCTCTCGTCAATCTTGTTGAGGCTCCTGAAATGGTGGAAAGACGTGGACTTTGGAACCACACAGACTTGGGTTTAAATCCCAGGCCGGGAGCAGTGGCTCACACCTGTAATCCCAACACTTTGGGAGGCTGAGGCAGGCAGATCACTTACGGTCAGGAGTTTGAGACCAGCCTGGCCAACATGGTAAAACCCCGTCTCTACTAAAAATACAAAAATTAGCCAGGCATGGTGGTGCACGCCTGTAATCCCAGGTACTCAGGAGGCTGAAGCGTAAAAATCTCTTGAACCCAGGAGGCGGAGGTTGCAGTGAGCTGAGATCACGTCACTGCACTCCTCGGTGAGAGTGAGACTCTGTCTCAAAACACCCCACTGGCTTGCTGTGTAATGCTGGGGAGGTTACTTTCACTCTTTGACACCGGATTTGCTCACGTGCAAAGTGGGCGTAAATGCATCCTTAGCTCACAGGGCTGTGGTAAGGCTGACGTGAGGAAGCACTGGAAGGCACAGCCTAGGCTCCACAGGGGCCACTCTCAGGAAGTGTGTCCCCACCTCCCCCTTTATCCTCAGCTCTCACAGGGTGTGTCTGCTGGGAGAGGAGGTGCAACAGCCCTGGGGCCTTGGAAATAATAATAGCCACTCACCCTCCAGTGCTTACCATGTGCTGGGAACACTCCTAAGCGGTGAACTTAACTTGTATTAGCCCATTTAACCCTCCATTTAATCCAATAACAGTTCCCAGGCCAGGCATGGTAGCGCGTGCCCATATCCCAACTACACAGGAAGCTGAGGTGGGAGGACCGCTTGAGCCTGGGAGGTTGAGGCTACAGTGAGTCATGATCACCCTACCACACTCCAGCCTGGGCAACAGAGCGAGACCTTCTAAGAAAGAAAGAAAGAAAGAGAGAGAGAAAGAGAGAGAGAGAGAAAGAACAGAAAATCCCAATGACAATAAGCAGTTCAATAACCCTACAGGAAAACACTGTCATGAATCCCACTTTATAGATACGGCTGCGGGTCTCAGAGTAGCTAAGTGACTTTGTCCAGGACTTTGTCCAAGACAGTGGACAAGAGGCCATATGGATTTTGAGCCAGGCCAACTGGCTCTGAATCCCACTGTTCCCTCCCTCCTTAAACTAGTGATGTCACTGCTCTAAGCCCCAGTTTCCTCATCTGTCTCCAGGGATAAAAACATCAGCTTCATGGGGGAAGTTTGAGGATGACACAAGATGACATAAGGGAGGTCCTCACACAGGGCCATGCTCCACCCACCGGCATGAGAAGAGACTTTCTCAGGAAGAATCCCAGGCCGTCCCTGGGACAACCACCGGGCTGGCCTTCCTGTCTCTCCTTAGGCCCAGCCTAGCATGATCTGGATGGTGAGGGATTTCTGCAAAGCCCCCAGGGGCCTCTAGAAAGGGAGGTGCCTAGTCTCCTAGATAAGGGATCCCAGAGAGGATCATAGCCTGGAGTTGCCATTCTTGAATCACCCACTGTCTTCCCCTAGTTGATTGGTCTGAATCCATGTACTTATTTTTTATATTAGTTCCATAATGTTTTCCTTCCAACCAGTCCATCTTTTATTTATTTATTATTATTATTATTATTATTTAGACAGAGTCTTGCTGTGTCACCCAGGCTGAAGTGCAGTGGTATGATCTCGGCTCACTGCAATCTCTGCCTCCTGGGTTCAAGCGATTCTCATGCCTCAGCCTCCCAAGTAGCTGGGACTACAGCTGCACGCCACCCTGTCTGGCTAATTTTTATATTTTTAGTGGAGATGGGTTTTTGCCATGTTGACCAGGCTGGTCTCAAACTCCTGACCTCCGGTGATCCACTCGCCTCTGCCTCCCAAAGTGCTGGGATTACAGGCATGGGCCACTGCACTCGGCTGCAACCACCTCATTTTTAAAAACTTATGTAAATTTATTTAACGTGGAAATTTTAAATCACTGACCTCAAATAGAAAACTATATGATTTGCCATAAAGAAGAGGTAAGCATAAAATTAAATACAAAAAAAAAAGCAGACCAAGGTTATTCCATTCCAGCTAAATCCTGTTTCTTGCTGAAAGCTCCAAGCTAAACCCTGCTCTCTCATTCTTAACAAGAGAGGTGTTAAAAAACATAGAAGCTGTTAGGCACGGTGGCTCATGCCTGTAATCCCAGCACTTTGGGAGGCCGAGGCGGGTAGATCACAAGGTCAGGAGATCGAGATCATCCTGGCTAACACAGTGAAACCCCGTCTCTACTAAAAATACCAAAAAAAAAAAAAAAAAAAAAATTAACCAGGCGTGGTGGCACATGCCTGTAATCCCAGCTACTTGGGAGGCTGAGGCAGAAGAATCGCTTGAACCCAGGAGTCAGAGGTTGCAGTGAGCTGAGATCACACCACTGCACTCCACCTTGGGTGACAGAGCAAGAGCAAGACTCTGTCTCAAAAAAAAAAAAAAAAAAAAAAAAAACATAGAGCTGTTGGCCGGGCGCAATGGCTCATGCCTGTAATCCCAGCACTTTTGGAGGCCATGGTGGGAGGATCACGTGGTCAGGAGATCAAGACCATCCTGGCCAACATGGTGAAACCCCGTCTCTAGTAAAAATACAAAAATTAGCTGGGTGTGGTGTTGCACGCCTGTATTCCCAGCTACTCGGGAGGCTGAGGTAAGAGAATTGCTTGAACCTGGGAAGCGAAGACTGCAGTGAGCCGAGACACCACTGTACTCCATCCTGGCAATAGAGCCAGACTCCATCTCAAAAATAATAATAATAAAATAAATAGAAGCTGTTAAATGAGACTTTCTCCCTGAGTCCTTGGAGAAACATGAAGAAAATTGAAAGGGTATAAGTGTATCACAATTATGATTCAATGTTATTTCATACAGAATCTGGAGACCCTAAAACCCTCTGGCACTCAGCCATTGTTGTACATAGTATATTTCAGAAAACACTGACCTACTCCAACTTTCTCTTCTTATTTTTTTATTTTTTATTTTTTTTTGAGACAGAGTCTAGCTCTGTTGCCCAGGCTGGAGTGCAGTGGCCAGATCTCAGCTCACTGCAAGCTCCGCCTCCCGGGTTTTCGCCATTCTCCAGCCTCAGCCTCCCGAGTAGCTGGGACTACAGGCGCCTGCCACCTCGCCCAGCTATTTTTTTGTATTTTTTTAGTAAAGACGGGGTTTCACCATGTTAGCCAGGATGGTCTCGATCTCCTGACCTCGTGATCTGCCCGTCTCGGCCTCCCAAAGTGCTGGGATTACAGGCTTGAGCCACCGCGCCCGGCCTTTCTTCTTATTTTACAGATAAGAAATTTGAGGCCCCCCAAAGGGAGGTGACTGGTCCACAATCTCACAGGCTCAGTGGCTTCAGTCAGACCTGGAACACAACCAGAAGTTCTAAGGCATCATGTCACTTTTGTGGGGGAAATGTATGAAGATGAAAAGTTTCAAGGACACCTATGGTGGAATTTTAGGCATATGGCAGTCATTAGGGACACCCACGTGGAATGGAAGGAGTCGGGCATGGCTCATATCATTGCTGTGGGCCCCACATCCTTTCCTTCCTCAGAGCACAGCCCTCTGAACTTCTCATCCCAGTGCTGGGAGTCAGAGACGGAACTCATCAGAACTATAGGAAAGAGGCTGGGCGCAGTGGCTCACGCCTATAATCCCAGCACTTTAGGAGGCCGAGGTGGGTGGATCATTTAAGGTCAGGAGTTCGAGACCAGCGTGGCCAACTTGGTGAAACTCCGTCTCTACCAAAACTACAAAAGCATTAGTGGGGTGTGGTGGTGCACACCTGTAATGCCAGCTACTTAGGGAGCTGAGGCAGGAGAAATGCTGGAACCCAGAGGCGGAGGTTGCAGTGAGCCAAGATCACATGCCACTTCCCTCCAGCCTGGGCGGCACAGGGAGACACTGTCTCAAAAAAAAACACAAAACTATAGCAAAGAGAAAAGCAGCTTTCTGGGCTCAGAAACCTGAGTAGAAAGATGTTCTGAGCCTGGAGAAAGAAATTCATAAAAGCCTGACTCTCTCTCCAGAAAAGAGTACATTTCTGCATTTAATTTTGGGGGGATTGGTCATTTTCTTTCTCGCTTCTGAACAAATGATTGTATAGCATTTATATTCCAGGCACTTCACAAATATTGTCATTTAATTCTCATGCAAACCAGTGAGGTAGAAACTATTGTTATCCCCATTTTACAGATGGGAAAACTGAAGTACAAAGAGCTGAAGCAACTTGCCCAAAATAGATGTGGTTTTGAACCCAAGAAATGTGGTACAACTATGACATGAGGCAGCCTCAATTCATTTAATCCTTATGACTGCAATGCAAGGGAGGTATAATTAATTCCATTTTATAGATGCAGAAACCAAGGCTTGAGGCTATTTGGTGTTTATGGTGTAGATCTAGGAGTCAAACTCCAGCCTACCTAGACTCTTCGCCTCTGTTGCACCCCTGGACCATGTGTTAGGAATTCTTGGTACAGGGTCGTACTGCTCAATATGTAGTGGTTTTAGTCTGTTTTCTGTTGCTTATAACAGAATGCCTGAAACTGAACAATTTTGAAAGAAAAGGAATTTATTCCTTACAGCTATGGAGGATGGGAAGTCCAAGACCAAGGGGACACTTCTTGTGAGGACCTTATTCCTGGTGGGGACTCTCTGAAGTGTCTGGAGGTGGCACAGGGCATAGCATGGCAAGGGGACTGGGCGTGCTGACATGCTATGCTTTGGTCTCTGTTCCTCTTCTTATAAAGCCACCAACTCTCCTCCTGTGACGACCCACAGATCCATTAATCCACGAGTGGGTTAGTCCAGTCATGAGGGCAGAGGCTTCATGATCCAATCACTTCTTAAATGTCCCAACCACTCAATACTGCCACATTGGGGATTAAGTTTCCAGCACATGACATTTGGGGGACACATTTAAACCATAGCAGTAGCCATTTGCCACATGTGGTTATTGAGCACTTCAAGTATGGCTAATGTGGCTAGTGTGACTGAGAATTTTTTTATTTTATTGAATATTTTAATTTAATTAAATTAATTAATTTATTTTTTTGAGATGGAGTCTCCCTCTGTCGCCCAGGTCAGAGTGCAGGTCATGATCTCAGCTTACTGCAACCTCCACCTTCCGGGGTCAAGTGATTCTCCTGCCTCAACATCCCAAGTAGCTGGGATTACAGGTGTGTGCCAGCATGCCTGGCGAATTTTTGTATTTTTAGTAGAGACAGGGTTTCACTATTTTGGCCAAGGATGGTCTCGAGCTGCTGACCTCAAGTGATCCACATGCCTCGGCCTACCAAAGTGCTGGGATTACAGGTGCGAGCCACCGTACCTGGCTGAATTTTAAATTTAAAACCAAAGCAGGTAAAATATTTTTATCTATTAAATACAATTTAATTGTTTTGGTAGGACTACATTTCACTTTAACCATTGGCAGTGTAGCTTTCACACTCATTTGTGTACAAACTAAGCATAAAATAAACAACAGATTTTGTTTTCTTTTGTTTTAGAGACAGGATCTCACTCTGTCATCCAGTCTGGAGTGCAATGATGCGATCATAGCTCACCGCAGCCTCTGAACTCCTGGACTAAAGCATCCTCTTGCCTCAGCCTCCGGAGTAGCTAGCACTACAGACATGCATCATCATACCTGGCTAACTTTTTAAATTTTTTGTAGAGATGAGATCTCACTGCTTTGCCCAGGTTGGCCTTGAACTGCTGGCTTCAAGCAATCTTCCCACGTCAGCCTCCCAAAGTGCTGGGATTACAACCGTGACCCACTACATTCAGCCTACACCAGATTTTGAAGACATTAGCATGAAAAATGGTTTTTTGTTTTGTTTTGTTTTTTTGAGATGGAGTCTCGCTCTGTTGCCCAGGCTGGAGTGCAGTGGCACGATCTTGGCTCACTGCAACCTCTGCCTCTCACGTTCAAGCAATTCTCCTGCCTCAGCCTCCCGTGTAGCTGGGACTACAGGTGCTGGCCACCACACACGGCTAATTTTTGTATTTTTAGTAGAGGCAGGGTTTCATCATGTTGGTCAGGCTGGTCTCGAACTCCCGACCTTAGGTGATCCGCCCGCCTCAGCCTCCCAAAGTGCTGGGATTATAGGCGTGAACCACCGCGCCCAGCAAAAAATAGTTTTAATGATGTCATTACTGATTTTTATATTATCAGTTGGCAAAATACTATGTTGAGTATGTTGGGTTAAATAGAGTGGGTTATTAAAATTAATTTCACCAGTGTGTTTAGTGCATGACTAATTTTAAATTACATATGTGGCTCACATTATATTTCCTTTTTTTTTTTTGAGACGGAGTCTCACTCTGTCACATAGGCTTGAGTGCAGTGGTGCCATGTTGGCTCACTGTAAGCTCCGCTTCCCAGGTTCACGCCATTCTCCTGCCTCAGCCTCCCGAGTAGCTGGGACTACAGGCGCCCACCACGACGCCCAGCTAATTTTTTGTGTTTTTAGTAGAGACGGGGTTTCACCATGTTAGCCAGGATGGTCTCAATCTCCTGACCTCGTGATCCGCCTGCCTCGGCCTCCCAAAGTGCTGGGATTACAGGCATGAGCCACCACGCCCGGCCAGCATTATATTTCTATTGGAACACAGAAGGGTCTAGAGAATTGGGATTTGACAACCCCAGCTGTGACAAGGCACCAAAATTTGGGGGCCATACCCGGGGTGCTGATCCTGTCACCATACCCATAGATCCATGTGGAGGCTGCAGAGATACAAAGCTTGTGAAATATCCCAGGATGGCATGGGCACTGGAGTCAGCTGCCCCAAGTTCAAATCTGAAATCGGTCTTTTTTTTTTTTGAGATGGAGTTTCACTCTTATTGCCCAAGTTGGAATGCAGTGGCGCAATCTCGGCTCACTGCAACCTCCACCTCCTGGGTTCAAGCGATTTTCCTGTCTCAGCCTCCCGAGTAGCTGAGATTACAGATACGTGCCTGTACCTGTAATCCTGGCTAAATTTTTGTATTCTTAGCAGAAACAGGGTTTCACCACGTTAGCTAGGCTGGTCTCGATCTCCTGACCTCAGGTGATCCGCCTGCCTCGGCCTCCCGAAGTGTTGGGATTACAGGCGTGAGCCACCACGCCCAGCCTGAAATCAGTCTTATACAACCAGCTGGGTGGTCTTGGGTAGGTCCTTTACCTTAACTCTTCTTGTCTGCAGAATGGAGGTGACTTACTGTTTTTCTCTGTCTCCCTTTCACACCTTTGCACTCTTCACCCTTTCTCTTCCCTCAGCTTTTAGTTTAAACATCACCTTTCTGATAAGCCCTGCTGAAAATGACAGAGAACAAATCTTTCCTATTTTATTCAAGAAAATGCATGATGCAATCTATTTTAAACGATCATGGTTTTAATTTTATTTTCCTGATAATGGTCTCTCTCTTCATTGATCTGTAAGATTTGTAAGGGCAGGGGTGGATCAGTCTGGTCACTGCTGAGTCCCCAGCATTTAGCACAGGGGCTGACACAGCACAAAATAACGTTAGTTGGGAATGTACAAGGAAACCCAGCACACCTTCAGAGGGGTGCTCAGGAAACAACCCTCCCACGTTTCTTCACCCCTTACAGCTGTGGGATCTTCCTAACCGTTTCGGTGTCCCAGGATAGAAGATGAGTTTATTCACCCCTCCCCAGGAGGGGAGTTGCTAGCGTTAAATGAGATCCCAGAATGCCCTGGTATGCCCTGAGGTCTCTGGGACACAGGTGAGCTGGTCCCCAGGGATTTGGAAACACGAAAACAAATATGACTCCACCCTGCCTCCCATCCAGCCTCTGCCTAGAAGAGTTTTTTTTTTTGTTTTTTTTTGTTTGTTTTTTTTTTTTTTTTTTGAGACGGAGTCTGGCTCTGTCGCCCAGGCTGGAGTGCAGTGGCGCGATCTCAGCTCACTGCAAGCTCTGCCTCCTGGGTTTACGCCATTCTCCTGCCTCAGCCTCCCGAGTAGCTGGGACTACAGGCGCCCACCACCTCACCCGGCTAGTTTTTTGTATTTTTTAGTAGAGACAGGGTTTCACCGTGTTAGCCAGGATGGTCTCGATCTTCTGACCTCGTGATCCGCCCGTCTTGGCCTCCCAAAGTGCTGGGATTACAGGCTTGAGCCACCACGCCCGGCCGAGGAGTTATCTTATTTATTTTATTTTATTTTATTTTGAGATGGAGTCTCAAACTGTCGCCCAGGCTGGAGTGCAATGGCACGGTCTTAGCTCATTGCAATTCCCACCTCCCAGGTTCAAGCAATTCTCCTGCCTCAGCCTCCCGAGTAGCTGGGACTACAGGCGTGTTTTTTGTATTTTTAGTAATTTTTTGTACTTTTAGTAGAGACGGGTTTCACCGTGTTAGCCAGGATGGTCTTGATCTCCTGACCTCATGATCCACCTGCCTCAGCCTCCCAAAGTGCTGGTATTACAGGCGTAAGCCACCACGTCCAGCCTCTAGAGGAGTTATTTATTTATTTATTTATTTATGACACAGGATCTCACTCTGTCACCCAAGCTGGAGTGCAGTGGCACAATCATGTTTCACTGTAACCTGAACTCCTGGGCTCAAGTGATCCTCCTACCTCAGCTTACCAAGTAGCTGGGACCGCAAGCTCACACCACCATGCCCACTATTTTTTTCTCTTTGTAAAGACAGGGACTTACTACGTCGTCCAGGCTGTTCTTAAACTCCTGGCCTCAAGCAATCCTCCCGTCTTGGCCTCTCAAAGTGCTAGGATTACAGACATGAGCCAGCTCGCCCAGCTGAGGAGTTATATTTTGACACTAGTGAATTCAGATCAAAAGGGATTTCTAAGAAAGGTGCTGGACCCCTGGGACGCAGAGGGGTGTTTCACCCCAAAGGAAGTAGCACCAAGCCCTCCCAGGCCTAGGGTGCAAGCATATTAAAGGCCTCTTTCCCTCTCTGTCTCCATTGTCTACACTCCATTGAGCATCCGCAATGTGCCACACACTGTTCTAAGCGTCTTACACATATTACATTATTTAATCCTCACAATAACTTTATGAAGTGAGCACAATTATGAGCCCATTTTATTGAAAAGGAAATTGAGGCAGGGTTTTAGGTAGCTTTTCTGGGGTAGCACTGTGGGTTGGAGGGGAGGTGGAGTGCACTCTTAGGCCAGCTGGCTCTAGGGGCTCTTCGCCACTAGGCCGCACTGCCTCTAGCAAAGGAACGCGGGGAAGCTCACCAGACCTTAGGCCTCCCCAGGGTGCCACAGTGGTTCTTTTGAGCCCAGAGTCAGCTCTTAGGTCCATAGGCCTTCCTGAAGCTTCTGGCCCACTTGCCCACAGCTGGGCCTCAGGCTGGCTCTCAGTAGAAGAGGGAGAATGGAGATTGCCAGATGTCCACTTCTCCTAAAGGTTTTATAAGGCGGTGCTGGTAATGTGCTTTACAAAAGGGGAAGCACCCGGACAACAGTCACTGTTTGCTCTTTTGAGCACCATCCCGAGAAGGAGGAATGTTCTTCCCATTTCATAGGTGGGGAAAGTAAGGCTCAGAAAAGCAAATGTTTTTTTCCAAGGTGATAGGGAGAGTCCGTGGCTGGTGTCTGCACTGAGACCAGACAACCCTAGTGGGCCAACGAGGGCGGGGTCCCCAGGTGCAGCGGAGGAGAGAGGCCCTGGCGGAGCGCGCCCTGGCGGCGACCCGGAGAGGCGGGGCGCGGGGATGGTGCAATCCTGGGCCTGAGGGCATCAGACGGCGGCTGATTAGCTCAGGTTTACATCACCCAGGCTGGGAGCCGGGCGCGCACGAGACTCGCAGCGGAAGTGGGGGCGGCTCCGCACACGTCCGCTGTTAGGACCCGGGCCGGGCTGGAGCTGGACCGGGATCCCGAGCTCGGCAGCAGCGAAGCGGGCCGGCCCACCTGCTGGTACCCTAGAGGCTCTGAGCACCGGCGGCGCCAGGACCCACGCGGGACGGCAGGACAAGGTACTCGGCGGGGTGCGGACTGTGGGCTTGCCCGGAGCCTGGGGGGTTGGAGCGGGCGGCCGGGGAAGGGGCGCCGGGAGGCTCTGCGCCTCTGCGTGTTGCTGCGTGTTACGCGCGCACACACACAACACCCCTTTTAACAGACTCTGCCGTCGGGGGACACCCTGGGCCTAGTGCTCCCCCCGGGCTTCAGGTGACGCGGCCCCGCAGGGCGTGGGGTCGCCCGAGTTTGGCTGGGGAAGCCAGGGACGGAGGTGTCCGGCTGTCACCCCTAGAGGAGGGTGTGCGAGGGTCTGTTTTGCGTGAGTGTGGGACAGGGGAGTCGTGTGGTGAGGTGAGGGGCTTGTGGGGGGCGCTGGAGGACTCTTTATGGGGGTGTCGGAGGATCTGCGGGGGATCTGCGGGGGTCCTCGGGAACCCGTAGGAGAGAGTTCTGGGTGAGGGTGGGTCCCGGGGACCTGTGCCTCCGGGGATGGTGAGAACTGTCTGGAGGGCTGGGCACTTGGTGGCAGGGGTTGGAGGTGCAGGGGACACGGCCGGGAGAGGGCTGGGTGGGGTGCCCTGGGAGCGAACTGAGCGAGTGGTGCGGGAGCCGAACGAGTGGGAGCGAAGTCGCAGCGCGGGATCCCCGGCCGGGCAGCGCCGCTGGTTCTTCCCGCTGCGTGGCTCCGGGTTTGCAGGTGGAAGGTGCGCGTGTGTTTGCGGTGTGTGCTGTGCCTGCAGACCGGGGAGGGCGGGGGACGACAGCCACCTCTTTCCCTCTGCCTCACCCCCTCCTGTCCCAGGGCCGCCCTTCAATTTCCGCTGAAACTTCTGACTGGGACACCGCCGCCTTTCGCTTTCGCTCCCACTGAAGGGCCCTGGCTGCGGGGGGCGGGGCGGGGGGTGGTGGGGCCGGCCTTGCTTGTGTAGACCATGGGTGTGATAGCTGGGAGGGCTGTGTGTGTGTGTGTGCGCGCTAACGCTTACCCGTGGAGGGCAAGGGTGTGTCACTTAATGTCTGTCTTCCCTGGATGTGTTGTCGCTGGCTGGCTTAGACAGTGTCTCAGGGGTGTGTGTACACCTGTGAGCGCGCGCGCGCGCACGCTTGATGTAACCCGCCCTCATTTCCCTGGGTCTCGAGTATGGCAGGAAACAGCAAGAGGTAGATATTAGGGGCTGCTTTCATTCCACAGCACAGATTCTATTCTGCAGTGTGGTCTGCAAAATGCCTTGCCCAAGATTTATAGACTCAGTTACCCCATCTGTCCCCATCTGGGTGGAGCTTATCCCAGGCCCCAACAGGCTCTGAGGGATGACTGGGGCCAAGGCAGCCTGGAGTACTGATGTGGCACAGGCCAGAGGGACTCCAGGCAGTCTCCTGCTGCACAGGGCACAAAGCATGTGCACGGCCAGGTAGCATCCTGCGGGACTCAGAACAGCCTTGAGACTGTTCTGTCATCCCAGCCTCGAACCTGGGGAGCTTTCTAAGACTCCCAAGGATGGTACTTAAGCATCTTGCTGTGAAGAACAACAGGATGAGTGCTAATAGTGACCATTTCCTGACACCTACCCTGCAACAGGTCTATAAGCTCTACGTGCTTCATTTGTTTTTTCATTTCATCATCACTAAAAACCTGTAAACTTTGCATCCTGTTCCCACTTTACAGGAACTGAGGCTCAGAAAGCTTGAGGAACTTGACCAGGGGTACCCCCCAGCTAGAAAGGGTCTGAGACAGGATTAGAACCCAGGAATATCTGACTAAGCCACTCCTTACTGCGTTCTTACCAAGCCAAAGTCATGACCTTTCACTCATGTGGGGAGACCTTCCCTTCCAAGGCAGCTCTTCCGTTTAGGAGCCGCGTACTTGGAGAGGTGGGCCTCTGTCTGGTAACTGACTCATGTTTCCCTGTTCATCCTGCCTTGAACTGTTGGGAAGGTCTTTCACCAGGCTGAGGTCCCTCTCGCACCAGTGCTCAGACCTGGGCATGCACATCCTTGGAATGGAGTTTAAGTGGGTGGGCAGATGGGTTCTAGAGAGAACCTTCCTGCCCTGACATGCCCTACTGCCCTCTCCTTCAGCCACCCCACACACAGTCACACAGCTGCGTGGATGGTGGCTTTCTTTTCATTTAACAGTTCACTCTGGAGATCCTTTCAATTAGGCTATAAACAGCGTCCTCAACCTTTTAAATGGCTGCAAATTTTTCCGTTGTGTGGATGAAGTATAATTTATGTAACCAGCCCTGTAATTATAGACAGCAAATTATTTCTGTCACAAGGGCTGCAGGATAACTTTGTATTTGCATGCTTACACACGCACACTTCTACAGGATACATTCTAGCAATGGGATTAATTGCTGAATCAAAACTCACACATTTCATTTTTTTTGTTTGTCTTTTTGAGACATTCTCACTTTGTCACCCAGGCTAGAGTGCCTGACCATGGCTCACTGAAGTCTTTACCTTCTGGGGTCAAGTGATTCCCCTACTTCAACTTCCTGCATGGCTGGGACCACAGGTGTGTGCCATTATGACCAGATAATTTTTTTTTTCTTAGGGACAGAGTCTCGCTATGTTGCCTAGGCTGGTCTTGAACTCCTGGGCTCAAGTGATCTTCCTGCCTCAGCCTCCCAAAGTGCTGGGATTACAGGCATGAAGCACTGCACCCAGCCTGTTTTTCATTTTGATATTGTCAAAATGCACTCCTCGAAAGTTGCACCTTTTATTCCCCCACTAGCACTGTGTTCATTGTTAGTGGGTGCACTGCCACTATTCCACAGAATAAACCCACTTTTCATGATACTGCCAGGACATAACAGGTCTGAAATTAAACTTAAAATTTTTCTTCCATAGTCCCCAAAATAAGGGCTTCTCCTCCAGCTCAGGACATGTAGCCATCATCTCTTCTCATTGCAGGAGCCAAAAGCTGGACCTCACCTCGATTCCACCCTCTCCGTCAACCCCCATGTCCAATCAATCCAGTCCATCCAGTCTGCCACTGAGTCCTCTTGATCCTCCTCCTATGAGCCCTTAACTTCGTGTCTCCATCTAGCAACCCCCCTAGTCCAGGTCACCTTTTCCTGCCTGGACTCCTGCTTGTGCAGAACTCCTAGCTAGTCTCACTGCCTGTCTAGTACTTTCAAATCCACCCTAAAGGCATGATGTTCCCCTGCTGAAAATCCTTCAGTAGCTCCCCACTGCCTTTGGAGAATTCCAAATCCTATTGTGTGTTAATTAGGATTAGGCTCAGCTGTAATATAGAAACAGCCACTTAATAGCTCAAATGAAATAGACGTTTCTTTCTTTTCTTTTTTTTCTTTTTTTGGGACAGTCTTGCTCTGTCACCAGGCTGGAGTGCTGTGGCAAGATCTCAGCTCACTACAACCTCTGCCTCCCGGGCTCAAGTGATTCTCCTGCCTCAGCCTCCTGAGTAGCTGGGATTATAGGCACCCACCACCATGCCCAGCTAATTTTTGTATTTTTAGAAGAGATGAGGTTTCACCATGTTGGCCAAGATGGTCTCTATCTCCTGACCTTGTGATCTGCCTGCCTCGGCCTCCCAAAGTGCTGGGATTACAGGCGTGAGCCACCGCGCCCCGCCTATTTTTTTTTTCTTTTTTAACTTTTCACTTTTTTTTGCAGTCAGGCTCATTCTCCAACATGTTGTTGGGGAACATGCAGCACGTTCTTTTGCCTCTTCCATCACCCCAGAACAGGGGTTACTGGACAGTGGCATCAACTTCCCCTGGGAACTGGATGGAAATGCAGATTCAGACCTTCTGAATAAGCTACTTTGGGAGTCGGGCCCAGCAGTATATGTGGAAACAGGCCTTCAGGTGATCTCAATGGTTGCTCAAGTTGGAGAACCACGACTCTCCATGGTCATGGAGAACCATGGTGACTCTCCATGTCACCTGGCTAACTCTGCCTCACTTTCAGGTCTCAGTGTAGATATCACCTCTTCTAGGAAGTCCTCTTTTGACCCACCAGCCCAGGAGAGAGGCCTCTCTGGGTTCCTAGAGGCCCACGCTTCTCTGTATAATAGGGCTGATCACACTGTACGTGACTTTTTCTTTGAGACAGAGTCTCACTCTGTCACCCAGGCTGGAGTGCAGTGGCACAAACATGGTTCACTGCAGCCTCAACCTCCCAGACTCAAGCAATCTTACCACCTCAGCCTCCCGAGTAGCTGGGACTACAGGCATCCACCACCACACCCAGCTAATTAAAAAAAGTTTTTTTTGATAGAGACAGGGTCTCCCTATGTTGCCCAAGCTGGTGTTGAACTTTTGAGTTCAAGCAGTCTTCCCACCTTGGCCTTCCAAAGTGCTGGGATTACAGATGTGGGCCACTGCACCTAGTCTTGGATATGATTTTATGATTTCATCTGCCCTCCAAATTGACCGGAAGATCCTGATGGCAAGAATGCTGTCTAACCCACTTCTCTTCCCTAGCACCCAGTGTTAAGTGAGTGAACAAGATCATATCTCTCATCTGTGAATGTACTAGAGCCATGGATTACGAGATTAGTTGATCTTCTTTACTTTAATTTTTAGGAACAAGCTGGGTTTTCAAGCAGGTATTTATTTTCTTAAATGTAAATTTCTGATTAGGAAATACTTTTTTTTTGAGACAGAGTCTTACTCTATCACCCAGGCTGGAGTGTAGTGGCACAATTTCGGCTCACTGCAACCTCTGCCTCCTGGGTTCAAGCGATTCTCCTGCCTCAGCCTTCCCAGAAGCTGGGATTACAGGTGCGCGTCAGCATACCCGGCTAATTTTTTTTTTCCCCGTGACGGAGTCTTGCTCTGTTGGCCAGGCTGGAGTGCACCAGGCAGTGGTGTGATCTCAGCTCACTGCAACCTCCACCTCCCAGGTTCAAGTGATTCTCCTGTCTCAGCCTCCCAAGTAGCTGGGATTACAGGCCCACACCACCACGCCTGGCTAATTTTTGCATTTTTAGTAGAGATGGGGTTTCACCATGTTTGCAGGTTGGTCTCAAACTCCTGACCACCGCCTCGGCCTCCCAAAGTGCGGCCGTGGGCTGTATTTTGGCGTTGCCTTGGTCACGTGCTGCTACCTGGGATTACAGGCATAAACCACTGCACCCAGCCTAATTTTTGTATTTTTTAGTAGAGACAGGGTTTCACCATGTTGGCCAGGCTGGTCTTGAACTCCCAGCCTCAAGATCTGCCCACTTCGGCCTCCCAAAGTGTTGGGATTACAGGCGTGAGCCACTGCGCCCAGCCAGGAAATACATTTACGTGGCTCAAATTCAAAACTATAAAAGTCGGCCAAACATGGTGACTCACATCTGTAATCCTAACACTTTGGGAGACTGAGGCAGGAGGATTGCTTGAGCTTAGATGAGACCAGCCTGGGCAGCATAGGGAGACCCCATCTCTACAAAGAATAAAAAAATTAGCCAGGCATTATAGTGCATACCTGTATTCGAGCTACTTGGGAGGCTGAGGTGGGAGGATCACCTGAATGCTGAGGTCAAGGCTGCAAGTGAACTGTGATAGTAAGAGTCTCCTCCTAATCTTGTGCGTCCTTCCAGAGACAGAGATTATATATATTCAAAAATATATATACATATATACATTTTGTATATTATATATATAAATAATTATTTTATATATAATATATATAAAAAAATATATACATATATAATATAATATATTTATATATATTCTTTTTTAACATAAATGCATATGAGGTGGTTCACTCCTAGAGTCCCGGCTACTTAGGAAGCTGAGGTGGGAGGTTCACTTGAGGCCATGAGTTTGAGACCAGCCTGGGCAACAACATCTCTTGGGGGGAAAAAAAAAACCACCATAAAAGTATTCTATAATACATAACTCTGTGTTTGTCTTTCTTAATACATCTTAGAGATCAGTGCACATCAATATATAGTTTCCTTGTCCTTTTTCAGGGCTGTGTAGTATTCTGCTACATGGCTATACCATGAAGTTTTAACTAGCTTTCTACTGCCTGACATTTGGGATATTTCCTGCTTTTGCTGTTGGACACAAGGCTCTGATGAACAGCCTTTACTATATTTAATTTTTTGGTAAGAAGTTTAACTGGAGGATAAATTCCCAGAGGTGGGTCACCCAGTTAAGGGTATGTGACTTTGTCATTTTAACACACACTGCCAGATCACCCCCTATAAATGTTGGGCTATGTATGTGGGAGGATACAGCAGGGGAAAGGAGGGTCGCCAAGCAGTCTCACTCTACTGCTTTTCTCCCCTTTTTGCTAGATGCGAGCCACCCCTCTGGCTACTCCTGCAGGTTCCCTGTCCAGGAAGAAGCAGTTGGAGTTGGATGACAACTTAGACACCGAGCATCCCGTCCAGAAACGAGCTCGAAGTGGGCCCCAGCCCAGGCTGCCCCCCTGCCTGTTGCCCCTGAGCCCACCTCCTGCTCCAGATCGTGCAACTGCTGTGGCCACTACCTCCCGTCTTGGGCCCTATGTCCTCCTGGAGCCCGAGGGGGGCGGGCGGGCCTACCGGGCCCTGCACTGCCCTACAGGCACTGAGTATACCTGCAAGGTACGTGCCCATGGGCCACTGTCCCCCAGCATCACAGGAGGCCTGGAAAGGAGGCCTCCAAAGGATTGCCAGGATACAGAGGGGTCCTTATATTCATTCATTCTTGTGTTTAGTGGGGAAGCATCCAGTGAGCCCCTGCTGGAGTGATACCAGATAGAAGTGGGAGATGGGAGTTGCAGGCAGGGGGAACAGCTGTTCAAAGGCCTAGAAAAGTGAGGGGATAGTACTTTAGAGAATGAAAAGGACTTATCTGTGGCCAGAGTGGAGAGGGTGTGCAGAAAGGGGCAGGAGATGAGGGCTGGCAGCAGCTGGTCATGAAGGTGTTAACAAGGGGCCTCCACTGGGCTGTGCAGAGCTACTGAAGATGTTTGCACAAGAGAAGGGTAGGGCATGGTAGACATCAAAACTCCTGGGACCCCGGAGGTGATTGAGCCTAACCCGTGGCCATTTTACAGATAGGAAGACTGAGATGAAGACAGGGGAAGGGCCATGCGTGAAGTCACGTAGCACTGGGCCTGGCTCCTGGGGTAAGGTAAGGGGTAGAAAAGTCTGAAGCTTCCTGGCCGAAACCAGGAAATGGACAGGATCAAGGCCCCTGAGGGTCAGCCCATGCAGGACACGGGCAAGTGACAGTCCAAGAGGACAGAGATGAGAAAAAAAAGTGTAACACAAGTACTATGTTGATTGTTTAGTGTGCACAATCTCTTAATCTTCACACAACGAATGAGGTGGTTACTATCATTGTGCCCATTTTACAGATAGAGGACACTGAGACTCAGAAAGCCGTGGTTACTTGCCACGTGACAGAGCCAGGTGGTATCAGAGCTGGGATTGGGCCCAGGAGGCTGAGCCCAGAGAGTCCTGTGCCTGTGCTAGGATAAGCGTTTCAGACACAATCAGGGCAGGCTGCCCTGGCAGGCAAGCATAAGGAAGACAAGGGGGACCTGGATACTCAATGGAGAGTAGCGGGGGCCTGGGTCCCTTGGGAATGCACAGAGAGGTGGAAGGACTTAAGCCTCCTCCTCCTGGGAGCAGCAGCAGAGCTTTGCTCTGTTGATGGAGATGCAGTGAGCAGCGGGGTAGATCCAGACAGAGTCCAGCTCCTAGCTTCACCTGGGCTCTTGTGCACAGATCTCCAGGGCTCTTAGCAGGTGCTGTAAGGAGCCCAGAACTCTGGGTCCCCCTCCTGCAGCATCACAGGTTCTTTTCCATTCTCCCTGGGGAGGTGAGTCCACGATGAGAGGAATAACCCAAGCAGGCTCAAGACAGAAGCGTCCTGCGTTCACAGGGCCCCGATTCTCCAGAAACATTTGGGAAAATCCACTGGAACATACTCGTCCCCATGCCAGTGTGCACCACGGGTGCTGAACAGCCATTTCCACACTTCCTCAGCTTTTCTGGTCAGTGTGTAGAAAGATCAAACTCCTGTCTTTGTAAATTATCACCTTATTCATTAATTCAACACAATTTCATTGAGCACCCGTATTTGCCATGTACCCTGCTGTGGTTAAAAAACAAAGTTCTGTTCTCATCAAGCTGACATTCCAGTGGGAGATACAGACAATAAACAAAGTGAGTAAGTAAAATATGTGTCAGGTGACCGGGCGCGGTGGTTCACGCCTGTAATCCCAGCACTTTGGGAGGCTGAGGCAGGTGGATCACGAGGTCCAGAGTTCAAGACCAGCCTGGCCAATATGGTGAAACCCCATTGCTACTAAAAATACAAAAATTAGCCAGGCATGGTGGCAAGTGCCTGTAATCACAGCTACTAGTGAGGCTGAGGCAGGAGAATCACTTGAACCCGGGAGGCAGAGGTCGCAGTGAGCCGAGATTGCGCCACTGCCTTCCAGCCTGGGCGACAGAGCATGACTCCGTCTCAAAAGATAAATAAATAAATAAAATGTGTCAGGTAATCACAAGCACTATGGAGAAAAATAAAGCTGGGAATAGAGAGATCAGAGGACAAGGAGGGCAGGAGTGCAGGTGATTTCAGCAAGGGAGGTCCAGGAAATCCTCTCTGAGGGGTGACATTTGAGCAGTGACTTGAACAAATGGAAGGAGTCAGGCTTGCAGGTCTAGTGGAAGAGCATGCAGGCAGCAAGTGTGAGTGCACGGGAGCAGGAATGGGCTCGCCCCAACTACAAATAATAATCATCTCTGTTTTGGGGTTATTTCCCCCATGTCACCCCAACTTGTTTTTTGTTGGTGTGTTTTTGAGATGGAGTCTCACTCTGTCGCCCAGGCTGGAGTACAGTGGCATGATCTTGGCTCACTGCAACCTCCATCTCCCAGGTTCAAGTGATTCTCCTGCCTCAGCCTTCCGAATAGCTGGGATTACAGGCGTGAGCCACCGCGCCCAGCCCCAACTGGTTTTTAAAGTCAGGTACTTTAACTTTTTTTTAATCATAGATTAAATATGTATTGTGTCTTATTTATTTTTATTTGTGGCATAGTCAACATAACATGCAAAGGATTTAAAGTCAGACAAACCAAAGTGAGTATACTTGTTCTGCCACCAATTAGCTGCCTGGCTTCTAGTAAGTCACCTTCCTTTTCTGAACCCAGTCTTATCATTGGTAAAATGGGTCATACCTTTCAGGGCTAGGGTGAAGTTTTGCTGTAATGCCCACAGACGCCTAGCACATTTCCCATCAAGCTTGCCACCCTCATCACATGTCCTTTTTCCCCTCCCCATCCCTTTCTGGCTACGCTGATCTTTGGTTGGGTTTCTAGAGCAGGCCAAGCTGTTTCCGGCCTCAGGGCCTTTGCACTGTCTGTGCCCCTACTCAGAAAGCTTATTCCATGAGCATCTCTGAATCATTCAGATCACTTTCCCAGAGTCCCTCCTGGGGGACTCTGGGAAAGAAAGTCCCATACTTTCTTTCTTTTTTTCTTTTTTTTTTTTGAGACGGAGTCTTGCTGTGTCACCCAGGCTGGAGTGCAGTGGCGCAATCTTGGCTCACTGCAAGCTCCATCTCCCGGGTTCACGCCGTTCTCCTGCCTCAGCCTCCCAAGTAGCTGGGACTACAGGCGCCCGCCACCACGTCCGGCTAATTTTTTGTATTTTTAGTAGAGATGGGGTTTCACCGTGTTAGCCAGGATGGTCTCAATCTTCTGACCTTGTGATCCGCCTGCCCCGGCCTCCCAAAGTGCTGGGATTACAGGCGTGAGCCACTGCGCCCGGCTTCTGAGCCATATTTTCTAAAATGGGTGCCCCCTTCCAAAATAATCTATTCCAGGCCAGGTACAATGGCTCACGCCAGCTCAGGTCGAGGCAGGCAGATCACCTGAAGTCAGGAGTTCAAGACTATCCTGGCCAACATGGTAAAACCCTGTCTCTATTAAAAATACAAAAAATTAGCCAGGCATGGTGGCAGGTGCCTGTAATCCCAGCTACTCGGGAGGCTGAGGCAGGAGAATCTCTTGAACCCGGGAGGCGGAGGTTGCAGTGAGCTGAGATCACACCACTGCACTCCAGCCTGGGCAACAAGAGCGATCTCCATCTCAAAAAACAAAAAACAAACCAAAAAAACACCTCTGTTCCAGCATCTTTCTTTGTTCCTTTGCAATGCTTATCAGCATTTGTCAATATTTAGTTTCTGGGCATGTTTGCATGGCCTCCCAGCGGGCACCGGAGAGCAGAGCCCATGGCTGTCAGTCCTGCTGGACATGTGGCTGGCCCACACAGGCCCAGGGCCAGCATACTGAATGAATGAAAGGGTGGGTGGACAGTCAAGTGTAGAGGACAGGAGCTGTGACGGTGATGAGCATCAGGTGCCTTCTGCATCATCTGCCCTCCTGGATTCCTCCTGCTTTGAGGGTTATTTTTCTGTTTGGGTGACCTGTTACTTTTCATTTATCTGATGTTTGAGGCCATATAGCCTAGCAGTTAAGAGCACAGACCAAAGGCCGGGTGCGGTGGCTCACACCTGTAATCCCAGCCTTTTGGAAGGCTGAGGCGGGAGGATCACCTGAGGTCAGGAGGATCACCTGAGGTCAGGAGTTTGAGACCAGCTTAGCCAACATGGTGAAACCCCATCTCTACTAAAAATACAAAAATTAGCTGGGTGTGGTGGCACACGCCTGTAATCCCAGCTACACGGGAGGCTGAAGCAGGAGAATCACTTGAATCCAGGAGGCGGAGTTTACAGTAAGCTGAGATTGCGCCACTGCGCTCCAGCCTGGGTGACAGAGCCAGACTCCGTCTCAAAAAACAAAAAAGCACAGACAATGGAGTGCATAGGCTCAAATCCCAGCTATGCTGCTTACTGGCTGTGTGGCCTCTCAGCTTCCTTAACTGTAAAATGGAGTGAATCATCCTACTTACAGGGTGGGGTCAGGGCTGAATGACTCGGGAAGTGAAGCGCTTAGTGCAATGCCTAGCACATGGTAGCACAGCTAGGCCAGCTGTGACTGTTTGCAATGCCAGCCTCAGCTCCCGGGAGTCCCCAGCTGTGCTCACACCATTCTCTGCCCACAGGTGTACCCCATCCATGAGGCCCTGGCCGTGCTGGAGCCCTATGCGCGGCTGCCCCCGCACAAGCATGTGGCTCAGCCCACTGAGGTCCTGGCTGGTACCCAGCTCCTCTATGCCTTTTTCACTCGGACCCACGGAGACATGCACAGCCTGGTGCGAAGCTGCCGCCGCATCCCTGAGCCTGAGGCTGCTGTGCTCTTCCGCCAGATGGCCACCGCCCTGGCACACTGTCACCAGCACGGTCTGGTCCTGCGTGATCTCAAGCTGTGTCGCTTTGTCTTCACTGACTGTGAGAGGTGAGTGTGGTTGCAGAGCCCCAGCCACAGACACACCCAGGAGGTGGGCCATGATGGAGAGAAACCGAGGCCCAGGAAGGCAAAGTAACTTAGGCAAGAAGTGGAGAGGCTGGAGTAACTAGCAGCCCCTGTCTAGTTCCCTGAGAAGAGTTGACTGAGGCCAGGTGCAGTGGCTCAGGTCTTTAATCCCAGCACTTTGGGAGGCAGAGGTGGGTGGATCACTTGAAGTCAGGAGCTCAAGACCAGCCTGGCAAACTTGGTGAAAGTCCGTCTCTACTAAAAATATAAAACTTAGCCGAGTGTGGTGGTGCACACCTGTAATCCTAGCTACTCGGAGGGCTGAGGCAGGAGAACTGCTTGAACCTGGGAGACAGATGTTGCAGTGAGCCAAGATCATGCCACTGCACTCCATCCTGGGCAACAGAGTGAGACGCCATCTCAAAAAAAAACAAAAACAGAAACAAAAAAAAGAGTTGACTCAGTCCTCTTGGGAGCCCCTTTGGAAGGCTGGGATGGAGCACTGAGATGTGAAAGTCATAGTAGCTGACAGTGATGAAGGCATCGACACATTATCTAATGAGGTCTTCCATCCTTACACACATGAGGCAGGTGCTATTATTATTCTCATATGATCAAGGAAACTGAGGCCCAGAGAACTCAAGTAACTTGCCCAAGATCCCATAGCAAAATAAATGGTAGAGCTGGGATTTGAACCTAGATCTGACTCCAGAGCCTGGGTCTTAATTCAGTCTGAGCTTGAGAGGCAGGGGGCCTGGCTGGGCTTACCAACTGACTTTGGGTGACCTAGTGTCTCCGAGCCTCAGTTTCTCCATTGGTAGGGAAAAGGGCTGGATTGTTAGGGTGTTTTCAGGATTCTAAGACCACAGCCAAAACATGGTCTGAGGTTCCCCACACGGGCACTTTTTCTGTGAAACTGAGAATTAGCACTTTTTGGTTAAAAGATAATCTTCCTTCTCTAGGTTGGAATGCTAAGAATTTTTTTTTTTTAATTGAGACAGAATCTCACTCTGTCGCCCAGGCTGGAATGCTATGGTGTGATCTTGGCTCACTGCAACCTCTGCTGCCCAGGTTCAAGTAATACTCCTGCCTCAGCCTCCCAAATAGCTGGGACTACAGGCATGTGCCACCATGCCCGGGGTTTTGCCATGTTGGCCAAGCTGGTCTCGAGCTCTTGACCTTAGGTGATCCGCCTGCCTCAGCCTCCCAAAGTGCTGGAATTACAGGTGTGAGCTACTGTACCTGACCTAGATGCTAAGAAAACATTTTAAAAGATAATTCTGGGGAGAAGGGCAGAGAGACTCGCCTCCTGTTCCGTCTCCAGACTCCTGGGGGCAGTCAAGATGTGCCAGGGAGTGCACTAAGCTGCCAGTTACACAGGAGTTTTCTGTGGAGAAAGGAATGTGACCCCATTGCATTTTCAAAAACTTTTTATCTTGAAATAATTTTAGACTTTTAGAAAACCTACAAAAATAGTTCAAAGAGTTTCTATATATCCTTTAACCAGTGTCCTCCAATGTTAACACCTGACATAGCTATGGTACAATTACCCAAACTAAGAAATCAACCTTGGTAGAGTACTATTAACTAAGCCACAGATTTATTCCAATTTCCTGAGTTTCCCACTAACACCCCTTGCTGTGCAGGATACAGTGAGGATCCTAATTTAGTCGTCAGTGGTTTCCTTGGTCTCTTCCAATCTGAGACAGTTCCTCAGTCTTTCCCTATCTTTGATGACCCATGACCTTGACACTTTTTTTTTTGAAACAGGGTCTCACTCTGTCACCCAGGCTGGAGTGCAGTGGTGTGATCACAGCTCACTGCAGCCTCGATCTCCTGGGCTCAAGTGATCCTCCCACCTCAGCCTCCTGAGTAGCTAGTTCTACAGGTGTGTGCCACCCCGCCTGGCTAATTGAGATGGGGTCTTGCTATGTTGCCTGGGCTGGTCTCGGACCCCTGAGCTCAAGCAATCTGCCTGCCTCGGCCTCCCAAAATGCTGGGATTATAGGCGTGAGCCAACACTCCTGGCTATAACTTTGAGATTTTTGAAGAGTACTGATCAGTTACTTTGTATGTCCCTCCATTTGGATTTGATTGATGTTTTCTCATAGTTAGATTGCAGTTATATATTTTTGGCAAGAACAACACAGAATCGATAGGCCCCTCTCCACATCGTATCAGGAGATGCTTGAGTTGATAGTCATCACTGTGTTGTAACCTTGATCACTTGGTTAGAGTAGGACCTGCCAGGTTTCTCTACTGTAAAGTTCCTAATTTACCCTTTGTAATTGACAGATACCCTGGGGGGAGGTAAGCTAAGCATATAAATATCCTGTTTTTCCTCAACTTTCACCCACTAATTTTAGCAGCCATCTATATTGCCTATAGCAGTTATTATTGTGTGTTTGCCTAAGTCTGATTTTCTTTTTCTTTTATTTTCTTTTCTTTTATTTTATTTTTTCTGAGACAGAGTCTCGCTCTGTTGCCCAGGTTGGAGTGCAGTGGCACGATCTCGGCTCACTGCAACCTCCACCTCCTGGGTTCAAGTGAGTGACTCAGCCTCTTGAGTAGCTGGGATTACAGGCGCATACCACCACGCTTGGCTAATTTTTGTGTTTTTAGTAGAGATGGGGTTTTGCCATGTTGGCCAGGCTGGTCTCCAACTCCTCAAGTGATTCGCCTGCCTCGGCCTCCCAAAGTGCTGGGATTATAGCCATGGGCCGCTGCGCCCGGACCCTAAGGCTGATTTGCTGTTAATGTTTCCTTCTACATTTTGTATTAAAATAAGCAGGCCTTTTTTAAAGAAGTAAAATTTATAATGATTTGTAAGCTAGTACATGACTTCAAACACATTTTAAGCTTAGGGGAGATACAACTGCCCCAGACCTACTGGAGGAGAGAGCGTGCTTCCTGCTCTTTTCAAGAAGTCATTTGATGGCTCACACCTGTAATTCCAGGGCTTCGCGAGGCCAAAGTAGGAGGATTGCTTGAACCCAGGAGTTCGAGGCCAGTCTAGGCAACATAGCAAGACCCCATCTGTACAAAAAAATTTAGAAAAATTAGCCAGGTGTGGTGATGCACACCTGTGATCCCAGTTACTTGGGAGGCGGAGGCAGGAGGATCGCTTGAGCCCAGAAGTTCCAGGCTGCAGTGAGCTAGGACTGCACCACTGCACTACAGCCTGGGTGACAGAGTGAGACCCTGTCTCTAAAGAAAAAAAAAGAAGGGGCCAGGCGTGGTGGCTCATGCCTGTAATCCCAACACTTTGGGAGGCCGAGGCAGGCAGATCACGAGGTCAGAAGATCGAGACCATCCTGGCTAACACGGTGAAACCCCATCTCTACTAAAAATACCAAAAAAAAAAAAAAATTAGCTGGGCATGGTGGCAGGTGCCTGTGGTCCCAGCTACTCGGGAGGCTGAGGCGGGAGAATGGCATGAACCTGGGAGGCAGAGCTTGCAGTGAGCCGAGATTGCACCACTGCACTCCAGCCTGGGCGACGGAGCGAGACTCCATCTCAAAAAAAAAAAAAAGAAAAATCACATGAGAGTCATTGGTAGAAGAGGGACCGTAAGTTAGATAGACCTGTGTTTAAATCCTGGGTTCTGCTTCTTACCTGCTTTTTGGCCCTTAGCAAATTACTTCACCTGCTTGAGCCTTTGTTTCTTCATCTGTAAAATGGGCTAATAATGCTGACACTCTTTGTCCCCCAATACTGTGATTCATAGGATTGGTCAGTATTTGTGAAATGCCACTGGACACCCAGGAAATAGTGGAAGTAGGGCCATAAAGGAAAAACTAATAGCAGTGGTAATAGAATGATTACTATTAAAGTCATCTTAGAGTGCTCCATAGGAGTTGTTTAAAGTAAAAATTGCAAATGGCAGGACAAACTTTTTTTTTTTTTTTTTTTTGAGATAGGGTCTCACTCTGTCGCCGAGGCCAGAGTGCAGTGGCGTGATCTCAGCTCACTGCAACCTCTGCCTCCTGGGCTCAAGCGATACTCTCCTGCCTCAGCCTCCCAAGTAGCTGGGACTACAGGTGCGAATCACTATGCCTGCTAATTTTTATATTTTTTGTAAAGATAGGTTTTCACCGTGTTGCCCAGGCTGGTCTTGAACTTCTGAACTCAAGCTATCCCCCTACCTCGACCTCCCAAAGTGCTAGGATTACAGGCATGAGCCACCGCGCCCAGCCTTATACACACTTTCTTTTTGCCCTGCTTACCTGTTTGTGTTTTTTATAGAAACTGGTTGCCAATATTTTTTAAATGGGGACTTTTTCATTAAAATACAAGTCCTGGCTTCTCTTTGGGAAAAGAATGGGAACGTGGGGCCATCTTGGGAACTACGAGAGCGGGTCACAGCACTGGCTCTGGGTATCTGCCAGCCAGGGTTCCCATCCCAGGCCAATTCTCTAGAGCTGTAAAATGGTGTCCTCCTTGCAGGTTGTAGCCAGGATAGAATGAGATAAGCCAGGTAATGAGAGGCCAAGGGCCAGGAACACAGCAGAAACTCGATAAACCCTAGAATGCATTGTTAGTGGTACCCTTTTTAGGCAGGGCTTGTGCTAAGATGTCTGGCACACTTCCTGTTTCTCTCATTTTATTACCTGCCTGGACCCTAAGTTTGTATCTGGTTTAAGAGAGGCTTAACCCTCTCAGCCCCATCAGGCTCCTCCCCATGGGACTGTTGAAAAATGTATTTCTTTCAGAATTTTTCGTTTAAATGTAATTGCTCTGTGGCCTTAAATGACTTAACCTCTCTGAGCCTGGGCTTGGTTATCTATAAAACAGGATCAGATATCACAGGACTGTCAAAGGCCAGCAGGCACTTGGAAAGTGGGTACCGCTAGGGTGACAGTATGGGGTGGTGGCATGGGGGTTCTGGGTAGGACCTGACCCTTCAGTGTCTCCCCATGTCCCAGGAAGAAGCTGGTGCTGGAGAACCTGGAGGACGCCTGTGTGCTGACTGGGCCGGATGATTCCCTGTGGGACAAGCACGCGTGCCCAGCCTACGTGGGACCTGAGATACTCAGCTCACGGGCATCATACTCAGGCAAGGCAGCAGATGTCTGGAGCCTGGGCGTGGCGCTCTTCACCATGCTGGCAGGCCACTACCCCTTCCAGGACTCAGAGCCTGTCCTGCTCTTTGGCAAGATCCGCCGCGGGGCCTACGCCTTGCCTGCAGGCCTCTCAGCCCCTGCCCGCTGTCTGGTTCGCTGCCTCCTTCGTCGGGAGCCAGCTGAGCGGCTCACAGCCACAGGCATCCTCCTGCACCCCTGGCTGCAAGAGGACCCCATCCCCTCAGCCCCAACCAGATCCCATCTCTGGGAGGCTGACCAGGTGGTCCCTGATGGACCGGGGCCGGACGAAGCCAGGGAAGAGGAGGGAGACAGAGAAGTGGTTCTGTATGGCTAGGGCCACCCTACTACATGCTCGGCTGCCAACAGTGGATTGAGTTTGGGGTGGCTCCAAGCCTTCTCCTGCCTCTGAACTGAGCCAAACCTTCAGTGCCTTCCAGAAGGGAGAAAGGCAGAAGCCCGTGTGGAGTGTGCTGTGTACACGTCTGCTTTGTTTCACACATAGGCAATTCCTGCTTGGGTGCTTATCAAGTGCCAAGACCTGTTCTAGGTGCTGGGAATACAGCAGTGAGCAAAGGGGACGATACTCCCTGCTCACAGAGATGACAAACTGGCATTCTTGAGCTGACAGCACTTTCCCATGACCATAGGTCATTGTCTACACTGGGTACACTTTGTACCAGTGTCGGCCTCCACTGATGCTGGTGCTCAGGCACCTTTGTCCAAGGACAATCCCTTTCACAAACAAACCAGCTGCCTTTGTATCTTGTACCTTTTCAGAGAAAGGGAGGTATCCCTGTGCCAAAGGCTCCAGGCCTCTCCCCTGCAACTCAGGACCCAAGCCCAGCTCACTCTGGGACCCATGTTCCCAGCATCACTGTCCTCTTGATTGAGAGATTCTCCTTCCAGGCCTAAGCCTGGGATTTGGGCCAGAGATAAGAATCCAAACTATGAGGCTAGTTCTTGTCTAACTCAAGAATGTTCTGGAATGAGGGTTCAGGCCTGTCAACCATGGGGTTTCTGACCTGAGCACCAAGGTTGAGGGACAGGATTAGGCAGGGTCTGTCCTGTGGCCACCTGGAAAGTCCCAGGTGGGACTGTTCTGGGGACACTTGGGGTCCACAATCCCAGGTCCATACTCTAGGTTTTGGATACTGTGAGTATGTATTTTTACCTGTGCCTAATAAAGGAGAATTATGAAATAATTTTATTTTTCTAGGCGATTTCTTCCATCCTTTCCAACCATCTCTTACCAATTTTCCCTGCCTTCAAAACTGACCCCCATGGAGAAAGGCCATAGAATTGTGTCACAACCTGGGCTGAGTGGTTTGTGAGAACAGATTACTCGGAGCCCGGCGGGTCTTCCTGCACTCCCTCTGTTTCTTCTGGCAGCAGCAGTGTCTCTATTAGGGTACTTTCTGAGTCAAAATGGCTTCAACAAGATGGAAATACGTTTCACAGAAAGCAATAAGTCAGCACATAGGGTGGGCTTCAGTGCTGGTCCATTCAACTCCCAAAGCTGTGGGCAGGGACCCCGGCTCTCCAGGCTCCTTCTGTCTGTTGGCTGTATTGTCCCTTGAGACTGCTGGCCCAATGGCTACAGCAGGTGTCACATTAAAGAGGTCCGTGACCAGAGGAAGAAGCCAGGGGTCACTGTAATACCTGAGAACTCAGAACTCTGGAGTTAGGCTGCCCGGAATTAAATCCTGGCTCCAGCACTCAATAGCTGTTTGACCCTTGGCAAGTTTCTTAACCACTCTGTGCCTCAGATTCTTCATCTGTAAAATGGGGGACAACGATATTACCTAACTTATGAGAACTGAATGACTTATTTTGTGTAAAGCAATTAGAACAAGCAGCGCCTGGCACAATAAGCCCACAATAAAAGTTACTCCTGGCTGGGCGTGGTGGCTCACGCCTGTAATCCCAGCACTTTGGGAGGCCAAGGTGGGCAGATCACGAGGTCAGGAATTTGAGACCAGCCTGACCAACATGGTGAAACCCCATCTCCCCATCTCTACTAAAAACACAAAAATTAGCTGGGCGTGGTGGTGCGTGCCTTTAGTCCCAGCTACTCGGGAGGCTGAGGCAGGAGAATCACTTGAACCCAGGAGGTGCAGTGAGCCGAGATCGCACCACTGCACCCCAACCTGGGCAATAAAGCGAGACTCTGTCTCAAAAAAAAACAAACAAACAAAGTTGCGCCCACATCTCTTTCTTGGGATGGAGGAAGCTTTCCCAGAAGCGCTCCTGACTGACTTTCCCACACTTCTCATTGGTCAGAACTGCATCACTTGCCGTTTCTGACCAATCACCAGCTTACTTTCGTGGGACACAGGCTTACACTAACCATGGCACTGCTCGAGCTGTAGGTGGAGCTCGTGCATCATATGGAGGGGGAGTGATTACGGAGCAAAACCAGGTTCAAAGAGGGAGGAGATCGTAGGGAAAATAATGTGCAGAAGTGCAGAGGCCCAGCCAACAGCCTGCTAACTGCAGATACTCGAGAGCCGCCACTCTGGATAATTGAGCTAAATAAAATCGTTGTGTTTTTTTGTTTGTTTGTTTTGTTTTTGTTTTGTTTTGTTTTTTGAGACAGAGTCTCACTCTGTCACCCAGGCTGGAGTGCAGTGGCGTGATCTCGGCTCTCTGCAACCTCTGCCTCCCAGATTTTCAAACGATTCTTCTGCCTCAGCCTCCCGAGTAGCTGGGATTACAGGTACACGCCACTACACCCGGCTAATTTTTATATTTTTAGTAGAGACGAGGGTTTTGCCATGTTGGCCAGGCTGGTCTCCAACTCCTGACCTTAGGTGATCCGCCCACCTCGGCCTCCCAAAGTGCTGGGATTACAGGCACGAGCCACCACACCAGGCCAATCATTGTGATTTTAAGTCACTAAGTTTGAGGCTATTTTGTTTTACAGCAAAAGCTAACCGATGCATACAGGGACAAGTCAGTCTCATCTCTGTGCACCCAGCATTTCCCAGAACAGGGCCTACCTGTGTCTAGGGTCTCATGGGGCAGCCCCTGACCTCTATCTTGCCCCTTCCAGCTTCCAACAGACCCTGTCCCAGCTCCCTCCAAGCTGAATGTTGGCCGGATACCTACCAATGGAGCAAGGGGAACGGGAGGGCTGCCAAGGGCAGGTACCGTGCCAACACTTTACTCCATTGCACAAAGAGACTCATTTACTTCTCAAGACAATCCAGTGAGGTAGATGCTCCTGTCATTTTACAGATAAGACAAATGAGCTTTAGAGAGAGCAGAAGACTCATCCAAGACCCCACAACATAGAAAAAGACTCCTCTGGTTTTGCCTTGAAGCAGGAACTTTTGACAAGGCTGCAGATATCGGGGGAGCAGAAGGAGCAGAAGTATACTGGTGATTACTGGCATCCATGTGTGAAGAAGGGTACAGAGAAGCAGGCTGAGTGGATGGCAAAGTGACCGGTTGAGGAACCGAAACTACAGGAGGGTGAGGGGCTGAAGTGGACGGGGGAGGGCCTGAAGAATTATAGGTAAATTGTAGTTTGGTCCCAGAGCCATTAGGTGACTCTGGAGGTTTGAAGAGACAAGAATTAGCATATATATGGTCCTGGGCTATGTGAGTCGGGGCACGGGAGCTACAAGTACCGGCTCTTCGTGAAAAGAAATAAGATCATCAGGGGGTGACCACAATCCAAAGTCACTGGAGTTAGACATTGAATTCTCAACATCATCAGGTTGGGGAGGAGTAGCCGAAGGGAGAGGCTGATCAGATAACGAAGGCCGCACGGGAGAGGGAGGTTAAGGAAGAGGTGGAGGGTTGTCAGATTCAGAAAATTGTGGTAACTGTAGGGGGTCATGGGATTGGTATGTCATCAGGACGGCACATACTAAGGCCCAATCACCCCTGTGATGGGAACATAATTCCCTGTGGAGACCAGTTCCCAGAATGTTGCACCAACATGATCCCATAGTTCTACATCTAAGGTTCCTTTTTCAGGAAACCAAGGACAGTATTTTTCTACTGCCTTGAATAGAGTGACCATATTTTCCATGGTTACTCGGACACCACCCTGTTTTAACAGGAGTTTAATATAGCAGAGATAAGCATGATGTTTAGACTCCATGTGACCCATAGTTAACCCAGACCATACAGAGACTACTCACCAGTCGTCAGGGAGTCGAACAAGCGTCTCAGTGGACCAAACCGATGACGTTTCTCTGCACCTATCAAAGGGAATCAGGTTCCCACATGCACTTGGGAGAAAGAAAAAACCACATTGGCGTGCCAGATATCAGGGGAACCTGCCCCCGATAACTCAACGTTATTTCATGTAGGTTGTTTTCTATTTCCCTAAGTGTTGGCCAGTCTGAGACACAAAGGGAAAGAGTACAAAAGAGAGAAATTTTAAAGCTGGGTATCCGGGGGTGACATCACATGTCGGCAGGTTCCGTGATGCCCCCCAAGCCGCAAAACCAGTAAGTTTTTATTAGCGATTTTCAAAAGGGGAGGGAGTGTAGGAATAGGGTGTGGGTCACAGAGATCACATGCTTCACAAGTGAATAAAATATCACAAGGCAAATGGAGGCAGGGCAAGATCACAGGACCGGGGCAAAATTAAAACTGCTAATGAAGTTTTGGGCACGCATTGTCATTGATGACATCTTATCAGGAGACAGGGTTTGACAGCAGACAACCGGTCTGACCAAAATTTATTAGGTAGGAATTTCCTCATCCTAATAAGCCTGGGAGCGCTACAGGAGACCGGGCTTATTTCATCCCTTATCTACAACTGTAAAAGACAGACATTCCCAGAGACCTCCCCCTAGGAACACATTCTCTTTCTCAGGGCTGTTCCTTGCTAAGAAAATAACTCAGCGATATTTCTCCTATTTACTTTTGAAAGAAGAGAAATATGGCTTTGTTCCGCCCGGCTCTCAGGCAGCCAGACCTAATGGTTATCTCCCTTGTTCCCTGAACATCGCTGTTACCCTGTTCTTTTTTCAAGGTGCCCAGATTTCATATTGTTTAAACAATTTGTGCAGTTAACACAATCATCACAGGGTCCTGAGGAGACATACATCCTCAGCTTACGAAGATGATGGGATTAAGAGATTAAAGTAAAGACAGGCATAGGAAATCACAAGAGTATTGATTGGGGAAGTGATAAATGTCCATGAAATCTTCACAATTGATGTTCTTCTGCCATGGCTTCAGCTGGTCCCTCCATTCGGGGTCCCTGACTTCCTGCAACATGCACAGATGCAGCCACATGAAAACTACCCATTAAAAATGTAATATCGGCCCGGAGCAGTGGCTCATGCCTGTAATCCCAGCACTTTAGGAGGCTGAGGCCAACAGATCACTTGAGGTCAGGAGTTCAAGACCACCCTGGCCAACATGGTGAAACCCCGTCTCTACTAAAAATATAAAAAATAGCTGGGCATGTTGGTGTGTGCCTATAATCCCAGCTACTTGGGAAGCTGAGGCAGGAGAATCACTTGAACCCAGGAGGCAGAGATTGCAGTGAGCCAAGATTGCACCACTGCACTCCAGCCTGAGTGACAGAGCAAGACTCTGTCTCAAAATAATAATAAAATGTAATATTCACTCTTATCAAATAATGGATGTCACCACACCCCTGACCCTAATTAGTGAGGACTTTCATGTTCTACTTGTCTTCATTTAATCATCATTGTATAAGAGTTTTACATTATCAAATTAGTACATGTATATTACTGAAAGGGAAGGACTGTTAGAAAATTACTTGAGGAATGTCTGCCACTGGGGGCTGAACACAAAAGATCCTATTGTGACCTGCCAGATTATTCACTCATTTAGCAATTTAACAACATTGCTGAATGCCTACTATAGGCCAGGTGCCATGCAAGACAGATGTACTCCTGCCCTCAAGGATTCACAGTCTAATAGAGGAGAGAGATGTTAAACAGATAACCATACAAATGACATAGCTAATTATATTTGTGGAAGTTCGTTGTGGCAAAGACAGAGATCTCAATATTTCAGGAGCTCCCCTACATTTTCTAGACTCCCTTACAGTCACATGACTAGTTCTGACCAATGGGGTGTGTGTAGGAGTGGCAGGCTGAAGCAATGGAGAGCTGGTGAGCCTCATCCCTCTCTTCCCCTGCCACAGCCACCTTGCGGCTATGAGTTCCCTTAGCTACAAGCTGGAAGAGAACCACCAGATCCACCTTGGATTTCACTGAGTAAGGAATAAAGCTTCTTGTGTTAAGTCTTTCAGATTTGGAGTTTGTCTGGTAGATAGTGTTAATTACCATGACTAAGGAAAATTTGCCCCTAGTGAAGGGAGGAAAAATATTCTCCACCAGTAACAAGGCCATGTCAGTCTGCTGCATTACAAACCCCAAACAGTACTTTATGATCTTGTAAGTTGACAATTTGGGCTGAATTCTGCTGGGTCACTCCTGCAGCTGCAGGCAGCAAGCAGTTCAAATGTCTACCTTGCCAGGAAGGCTCTTCTCTGCTCCACGTGGCCTCATCCTGCAATAGGCATAGCCCACTCCTTCCTATGGTGGTCTCAGAGTTTCAGAAAGCAACAAGAGAGAACAAATTCCAGTATTCAAGCTGCACTAGCATCAAAGCATATCAAATAGCATGTCAAATTTCATGTCAAGTTCAGGATGTAGGCAAATAGATTCTTTCTCTTGACAGGAGGAGCTGAAAATAATGTGTGGTCTTGTTTTTCAACGTACAATGGTCCCACTTATCCAGGGGGGATACATTCCAAGACTCCCGGTGGATGCCTGAAACCACAGATAGTACAGAATTCTGTATATACCATGTTTTTTACTATATACACATACCTACGATAAAATTTAATTTGTAAATTAAACTCTTACAAATTAAAAGTTAACAACAGCCGGGCACAGTGGCTCACGCCTGTAATCCCAGCACTTTGGGAGGCCGAGGTGGGCGGCTCACGAGGTCAAGAGATCGAGACCATCCTGACCAATGTGGTGAAACTCTGTCTCTACTAAAAATACAAAAATTAGCTGGGCATGGTGGCGCATACCTGTAATCCCAGCTACTTGGGAGGCTGAGGCAGGAGAATCACCTGAACCCGGGAGGTGGAGGTTGCAGTGAGCCGAGATCAGGCCACTGCACTCTAGCTTGGCAACAGAGTGAGACTCCACCTCCAAAAAAAAAAAAAAAAAAAAAAAGAGTTAACAATAAATAGAACAGTTATAACAGTATGTTGTAATAAAAGTTATCTGAATGTGGTCTCTCCCTCAAAATGTCCTATTGCTCTGTACTCACCCTTCTTGTGATGATGGGAGATAATAAAATGCCTACGTGATGAGATGATGGTAAATGAATGACATGGACATTGTGATCTAGCATTAGGCTACTGCTGACCTGACGATACGTCAGAAGGAGAATCATCTCCTTTGGGTGATCCAGGATCATGAAGCCATGACAATGACCATGGTTGGATGTCAGGAGCAGATGATGTTGATGATTAATGGTGGGTAACGTCTACAATATGGATACAGTGGAAAAGAGATGATTCACATCCTAGGTGGAGTAGTGCAGGATGGCATGAGATTTCATCATGTCGTTGGCTGCAGGTAACTGAAATTGCAGAAAGCAAAACCACAGATCATGGGGGTGGGAGTGGGGAACTACTGTACAACATGAGATATATTTGATTAAATAAGATGATGTGCACCTAAAACTGTCCCTACAGGTTGTATGCCCCTGGGTAAATTGCTTGGTGTCTCTGGATCTCCAGCTGTTCGTCTTCTTTCTGCATGGCTAAGCCCTATCCATCACTTGAGGCTGGACCTAGAGCCCTGCCTGGCCACTAAGCCCTCAGAACAGGGTGTCTTTTTAAAAAAAAGACAGGGTCGGCCGGGCGCGGTGGCTCAAGCCTGTAATCCCAGCACTTTGGGAGGCTGAGACGGGCAGATCACAAGGTCAGGAGATCAAGACCATCCTGGCTAACACAGTGAAACCCCGTCTCTACTAAAAAACACAAAAAAATAGCCGGGCGAGGTGGCGGGCGCCTGTAGTCCCAGCTATAGGGAGGCTGAGGCAGGAGAATGGCGCAAACCCGGGAGGCGGAGCTTGCAGTGAGCTGAGATCCGGCCACTGCACTCCAGCCTGGGCAACAGCGCGAGACTCCGTCTCAAAAAAAAAAAAAAAAAAAAAAAGACAGAGTCGGGAGGCAGAGGTTGCAATGAGCCAAGATCGCACCATTGCACTCCAGCTTAGGCGACAAGCGTGAAACTCCATCTCAAAAAAAAAAAAAAAAAAGACAGGGTCTTGCTCTGTCACCTACAGTGGTGTGATCATGGCCCGCTGCAGCCTTGAACACCTGGGCTCAAGCTATTTCCCCACCTCAGCTTCCTGAGTAGCTGGGAGCACAAGTGAGTGCCACCATGCCTGGCTAATTTTTTAAAAATTTGTTTTGTAGAGACAGGGGCCTCACTATGTTGCCCAGGCTGGTCTTGAATGCCTGGCCTTAAATGATGCTCCTGCCTTGGCCTCCCAAAGCACTGGGTTTACAGGCATGACCACTACCCACAACCAGAACATTTCTCAAATGTGATTGGTTGATCTCCTGCATCCATCCCTGGGGTGCTTGTTTAAAATGCAGATCCCTGGACCCTCCCCCAACCTAGAGAGTCAGAACATCTGGGCTCCTGCATCTTAACAAGCTCCCTGGGTGATGCTGCTGGGCCTCCAAGTTGGAGAACCTCTGTATTTGAAGAAATTCGGACTCCTTGGGGACTCAAATCTTATTTCAGCTCTTCTCTGGACCAGTTTGACTTTAGCCTAGATGTAAAATGGGTATAAATTTTACATGCCTGTGATGCCAGGATGCACTCACAGGGGAGGGAGGGCTTTAGCAGAGGTCAGAATCTAAGCCACCACTACAGTTGTACCAGATCCATGGAGAAAGACACCCAGGCCTCATTTCCTCATTGTTCTCTCTTCCCTTACCTGGCTTTATGGTTCTTCATAGCGCTGAGCACCACCGGGCAGTGTATTTTATGTTTTTTTGAGTTTCATAAGGCCAAGGACTATGTTTTGTTTATAACTGTTCCCTCATTTCCTAGAACAGTGCCTGGTACACAGGGGTGCTCAATAAATGTTTGTGGAATGATTGAATAAAAGTTGTTCCTGTACAGATTCCACCTGCCTAGAGCAAAGCCAGGACACTGATTGGGATGAACACATAGCACGTGCCAGACATGGCTCTGAGTGCTTTACCTGCATCATCTCACTTCATATGTGACAGCCAAATGGCCCCCAGTGGCCTTCACCAGTTGGTATTCACACCTTTGAACAGTTTCGTCCTATCCTGAGCTGGGCTGACCAGTGTAATTAATAGGATATTGTGAAATGAGAAAGTATGACTTTTAAGATTAGGTCATAAAATACGTTAAGGTTTCTGCTTTGCTTTTCTGGATCATCTGCTCTGGGGAGAGCCAGCTGCCATGTTGTGAGGACACTCAATTACCCCTGTGGAAACGTACACGTGGTGAGGAACGTAGGCATTCTGCAAATAACCAGCACCACCCAGGCACATGAGAGAGCTTTCTTGAGTCGATCCTCCAGCCCCAGTCAAGCCTTCAGATGACTGCAGCCCCAGCCAACATCTTAACTACAACTTCATGAGAGACCCAGAGTCAGAACCATCTATGTAGCTGCTCCCCAGCTCCTACCCCACAGAAACTGTGTAACAGCATACATGTTTATTGCTGTTTTAAGCTGTTAATTTTGGGAAATTTGTTATGTATCAATAATTAATAACTTGTACAGATTCTCACAACAGCCTATGTGGGAGGAGCCATTATAATCACCATTGTACAGAGAAAGAAACTGAGGCCCAGATGGGGGAATCTTTGTCCAGGGTCACAGAGATAGTGAACTGTAGCACTGAGATTGGAACCCAAGTTTGAATGACTAGAGTCTACCCACTGAGGTGAAGGGTGTTCAATTTGAATGCCAGCTCTTCCCCTGAAGGGCCAAGGCTGAGACCAGAAAACCTGAAACAATATAGCTGCCCCCAATATAAATATGTGCAGGTCACTCAGGGCTGATGGTACATGACCATAATAAATCAGCAAGGTCATTAGGAGAAAACAAGACAATAGGAGTGAAAACGGACAGAAACAGATATGCCCAGAGTTTGCATATCAGTATTATCAGATGCAGATTACAAAACAAAATGTTGGCCAGGTGTGGTGGCTCATGCCTGTAATCCCAGCCCTTTGCGGGGCTGAGGCACATGGATCACCTGAGGTCGGGAGTTCAAGACCAGCCTGGCCAACATGGTGAAACCCAGTCTCTACCAAAAATACAAAAAATTAGCCAGGAGTGGTGGCAGATGCCTATAATCCCAGCTACTCAGGAGGCTGAGGCAGGAGAATCAGGAGGCGGAGGTTGCAGTGAGCCAAGATCGTGCCATTTGCACTTCAGCCTGGGCAACAAGAGTGAAACTCCATCACACACACACATACACAAAAATTAAATTTAAAAGATGGGCTAAACAGCAAATTAGACATGGCTAAAGAGGGAATTAATGAGACAGAAATCAGACACCAATCACAGATTCAAGAAACTCCATAAATTTCACACATAGACACATCATAGTAAAAATGCAAAAAAAACCCCAAATATTAAAAAAAAAAATTCTTAAAAGCACTCAGAGGAAAAGATTCAGAGATTCTAAGAACAAAAAACAAAACAAACAAACAAACAAAATCCCAAAACAACAACAAAAAACAAAAAATACCCAGTACTACCACATGGATAAACCTCAAAAACATTATGTCAAGAAAAACCCCAATGTTATGCCAAGTGAAAGAAGCCAGTCACAAAGGTTCACATATTGTCAAAGCCTAATTTTCTTTTTGGTCTCACTCTGTCACCCAGGCTGCAGTGCAGTGGGGCAATCACTGCTCTACAGGTGCACACCATCACACTCGGCTAATTTTTATATTTTTTGTAGAGATGGAGTTTCACCATGTTGCCCAGGCTGGTCTTGAATTCCTGGGCTCAAGTGATCCACCCGGCTTGGCCTCCCCAAGTGCTGGGATTACTGGCACGAGCCACTGTGGCCCATCAGTAAGATCTAATTTCTATAAAATATCAGGAAGAGGAAAGTCTATAGAGACATAAAGTATATTAGTGCTGTCAGTTGGAGGATGGGGAAGAGGGAATGTCTGCTAATGAGTACAGGTCTATTTTGGGGTGATAAAAATTTTCTTTCTCTCTCTTTCTTTCCCTTCCTTCCTTCCTTCCTTCCTTCCTTCCTTCCTTCCTCCCTCCCTCCCTCCCTCCTTCCTTCCTTCCTTCCTTCCTTTCTTTTCTTATGGAATCTCGCTTTATCACTCAGGCTGGAGTACAATGGTGCGATCTCAGCTCACTGCAACCTCCGCCTCCCGGGTTCAAGCAATTCTCATGCCTCAGGCTCCGCAGTAGCTAGGATTACAGATGACCACCACCACACCTGGCTAATTTTTGCATTTTTAGTAGAGACAGGGTTTTACCATGTTGGCCAGGCTGGTCTCGAACTCCTGACCTCAAGTGATCTGCCCGCCTCAGCCTCCCAAAGTGCTGGGATTGCAGGTGTGAGCCACCATGCCCAGCCAAAAATGTTCTAAAATTTGATTGTGGTGATGGGTGCACAATTCTGTAAATGTTACTAAAAACTATTAAATTGTATATTTTAAGTGGGTGGATTTTATGGCATATAAATTATATCTCAATAAAGTTGTTTATAAAAAGAACAGCAGTTAGATTGACAGGTGATGATGTCTCAACAGCAACCATTTCCCAGTATTTTGGGAGGCCGAGGTGGGCAGATCTCTTGAGCCCACGAGTTCAAGACCAGCCTGGGGAACATGACCAAACCCTGTCTCTACAAAACTTAGCCAAGTGTGGTGGCACGTGGCCGTGGTTGCAGCCACTCGGGAAGCTGAGCCCAGGAGTTGGAGACTGTAGTGAGCCATGATTACGCCACTGCACTCCAGCCTGAGCAACACCAGTGAAACTCCGTCTCAAAAAAAAAAAAAAAAAAAAAAGCTTGCCCCAGGCCATTCAAATGTACAGCCAAGGTTGAAAAACATTGTCTTAAGAGATGCGTTTCAGGCAAAAGAAAAATTATCACACATGGGCCGGGCTCGGTGGCTCATGCCTGTAATCCTAGCACTTTGGGAGGCCGAGCCAGGCGGATCATGAGGTCAGGAGATCGAGACCATCCTGGCTAACACGATGAAATCCCGTCTCTACTAAAAATACAAAAAATCATCCAGGCCTGGTGGCGGGCGCCCGTAGTCCCAGCTACTCGGGAGGCTGAGGCAGGAGAATGGCATGAACTCGGGAGGGACAGCTTGCAGTGAGCCGAGATCGCGCCACTGCACTCTGGCCTGGGCGACAGAGCGAGACTCTTGTCTCAAAAAAAAAAAAAAAGAAAAAAGAAAAAAGAAAAATTATCCCAGATGAAGATCAGGTTCATTCCTTCATTCAACATATGGAGCCTCCGTTACGTGTTTGGAACTGTGCTAGACACCAGGAACACAGCAGTGAGCAAAACAAACCAAAAAGTCCCTGCCCTCGAGGAGAGGAAAACAGACCCAGAAAAACATAAATAAGTAAAATATGCTCCGTTAGACAGTAATAGATGCTGAGAAGAAAAAAAAATGAAGCCAGGAAGGCGGATGTGAAATGCTGGATACATGCGTGTCTGTGAAATTTCAGATGGAGTAGCTAGGGAAGATTTTTGGGTAAAGACCAAAATAAAGGGAAGGAGCGAGCCATGCAGACGTTTGGGTTACGGCAGGTGCAAAGGCCCTAAGGCAGGAGTGTGTCTGACTTACTCCAGGACCCAGCAGGTCAATGGGACTTGAGTGGAGTGAGGCAAGGGCAGGGTAGTCAGCTACGAAGACAGAGATCTGGAGGCAGTTTGCAAGCACTGGGGAAGATCTCGGCTGTTACTTTAAGCGAGATGGGAGTACTTGAGTCGGGGAGTGGCCTGAGTTTGATTTACATTTTAACAGGACTCTCAGGCAGCTGGGTGGAAATGGACAGAAGAGGGCAAAAAGAGAAGCAAGGAGGCCCAGGAGGAGGCTGATTCAGGACCCCTGAGATGATGGAGCACTGATGGAGCTGGAGCGGGATGGGGCCGGAGGAGGTGAGGGATGAGAGTCTGCAAGTGGAGCCCACAGGATCTGCTGATCGATGGGACGAGGAGCGGGAGAAAAATTAAAGCAGGCGAATGCAAACTTCACCAATAGCTCAACGAAAAGACAGACGGTGACCGCTGAGAGGCAGCGTCGGACCTGGGTAAGGGCGGGTTCCTGAGCCTGCCAGGCCTGGATTCAAACCTCGGCTGAGTGGCCTTGCACAGGTCATCAACAAACAGAGCCTTCGTTTATTCATTTGCAAACGGAGCCAAGGACCGGGCCTGCCCCGTGGTATGCCTGAGGCTTGGGTGAGCAGGCGCCGGCCTCGCAGGGGGCGCTCCTAACCCGTCCCCGGCAGCTCGACGCTGTGGATCTAGCCGCCTTCCAGCCCCGGCTCCAGCTCCTGCTCAGGTTCCTGCTACTGCCCCCGGCCCCCGGCCCCGGGCCCCGCGCCCCGCCCACCCCGCCTCTCGGCCCTGCCCCCTCCCGCTGCTCCGCGGTGCAGGCCGCAGGGTGAGCCCGGCGGGGGTCCGGGGGTCCGCGGTCAGCCCCGGAGGACAGGGTGGGGTCGCCCCAAACAGGAGCGCCGGGAGCGCTGGAACCCCGCCCTCGGCGTCCGCCGCCGCCGGGTGGCCGGGCATTGGAGGTCCCGGATGAGGCGACAATTTTTCCGGCCCCCCTCCCAGTCCCGCCCCACTTCCGGGGCCGCCACTTTCACTTTCTCTTCCGCCGAAGCCGCTCCGCTTGCGAAGAACTGGGGCCTCCTGGGAGGAGAGAGGGCTTTGCGTTGAGACCCAGGACGCCAGGAGTGCTCCCGCAAGTGGGGGTCCTCCGGGACTTGGAACGCCCCGGCTGGGCGGTGTCCGGGCGTCCTTTCCCCGCTTCTCCCCACCTCGGCTGGTCCCGTTTCCTCTTGCGCCCAGTGCGGACTTGTCTCGGCGCCCGCTGCCCTCTCACCGCCCCACTCGGGATCCCGGCCTGGTCACCAGGCAGTGTGATGCTTCCCGATTGCCGCGGGGACAGCGAGGCACAGACAGAACTTGGGCCGCGCCGGAGGCCACACGGCCTGGCTGAGTTGCTCCTGGTCTCCCGCCTCTCCCAGGCGACCCGGAGGTAGCATTTCCCAGGAGGCACGGTCCCCCGCAGGGGGATGGGCGCAGCCACGCCAGATGGACGAGAAGACCAAGAAAGGTGGGCAGAGGCTGGAGGTGGCTGGGGACCTTCCGGTGGGAAGTGGGCCCCGCAGGACCTGGCCTTGCCTGCCTGGAAGGACCTTGGAGAGGGGGCTTTAGCCTGCCCTCCCTCTGCCCCCCTCCCCATCAGTTTCCTCCTTTAGTACCTACTGGCTTCCAGAGCCATCTTGGGGCCCTGAGAACTCCTTGGGCCGGCTCTGTGCTGAGATGGGGCTTGGGGACTCGCAGAGGACACAGGGCATTGAACTTGGAGACCTCCTGGGCTGGTGGGATACAGACCTCAGTTGACCTGAGTAGCAGGGGTCCTTGCCTTTTCTCTTGCCCCCTGCACCTAGGGTTGTAAAACAGAAGTCAGTCACTGCCTTGCTGGAAACCTTCCCATGCCCCTCTGTGTTCTACAAACAAAACCCAGAGCCCCTGGGTGGCCCACAGGACATCTCTCCTCAGTCACCCCGCCATGCTCACTCTACTGGAGCCCCACTGGCTTCTTTCGGTTCTCATCCAACCATTTCTTGGCCAAGGCCCTTACTCTTCCTTCCACCTGGACCACTCTTCCCCACTGGGGCTTGACACGTGCAGCTTCTCCTCCTTCAGGTCTCACCTTCAGTGTTACTCCCTCCCAGAAGCCTCCCCTGGTCTCCTTAACCTGTTTATTTTCCTGCCAGCAAGGATCACAATCTGACTTTTTTTTTTTTTCTTGTTAAACTTGTTCATTGTCTCCCCACTGGGCAGGGAGATCCATAAGGAGAGGGACCCTGTTTATAAATCTCTGTGGGATTCCAGTTCCTGGGACAGTGGGTGGCACACAGTAGGAGCTCAATAACTGCTTATTGGATAAATGAATAGAAGTATGAGGGACCCTGGGAATATGAAGGACAAACAGAACCAAATGAGCCTAGAGTGAGGAGGAGTGGGGAATATCAAAGAACCCCTCCCAGAGAAAGGGACTTTTAGCCTGGGTGCTGAAGGATATGTAGGAGTTCACCAGGAAGACAGAGAAAGCAGCACACACAAAGGATCATCTCCTTTCCTACCCCATTACGCCCACCTCCTGAAAATAAAACCCTGTGCTAACTGGCTCCTGCTGTACTGGCTTTCAGCAGAGGAAATGGCCCTGAGCCTCACCCGAGCAGTGGCGGGCGGGGATGAACAGGTGGCAATGAAGTGTGCTATCTGGCTGGCAGAGCAACGGGTGCCCCTGAGTGTGCAACTGAAGCCTGAGGTCTCCCCAACGCAGGACATCAGGTGAGGAGTGCATGGCTGGCCTGAACCCTAGGGACAACAGGACAGGACATTCTTGCCTGTAAAACAGTTCTTCCTAATGGCAGGTTCTGGCTTCAGCAGGCCTGGCTTCTAACCCTAGTTATGTCATTAATCAGCTGTGAAATATAGGGCAGGTCACTTCACCTCTCAGTGTGTCCTCATGTTAAAAATCAGACCATAACATAGGGTTGTTAGGAGGTGTACTGTATTAGGATGACCGTAACAGTAGCTATCTCATAGGGTTGTTAGGAGGTGTACTGTATTAGGATGACCGTAACAGTAGCTATCTCATAGGGTTGTTAGGAGGTGTACTGTATGTTAGTCCTTACACAACAGAAGAAAACAGAACAGTGATGTAAACAAATTTATGGCAGGGAGTCCAGATAGGGGGGTTCTGCTCCCCACAGTCCTCAGAGGCTCATGTTGCTTCTCTCACTGTTCTGCCCTTCATTCCCAGATTCCTCATGGTGCAAAATGGCCATTCCAGCTCCATCCAGCCATCACATCACAGGAGGAAGGGAAGAAAGGCACCCCTCCACATTCCTCTAAAGAGCATAGCTCAAAAGTTGTACACACTTCTTCCATTAATTTCTATGGACCAGAACTGATTTGTACAGCTACAGTTCAACTTGAGGGAAGACTGTATAGTCAGGATATTCAACTAGAATTCAGGGGTTTGCTTGGTAAGGGAAGGGAAGAGAATGGATACTGTCAGTCTCTGCTCCAGGAGACTTAAACTCAATGCTGAAACACTTTGCACAGTGCCTGGCGTGTATTATGCACTCAATAAACATTAGTGTCTATGGTTCTTTTTTGACTGCTTTTTCATTACTGGATAGTAAGGCAATAGTTTTATGGTTTCTGATTTTCAGTTTTCATGGTAGGTCCCATTTGATTTTTCTTAAAACAGTTTTATTTATTTATTTATCCATACAGTTCAACCATTTAAAGTATACAGTTCAATGGCTTTTAGTATATTCAAGTTTGTGCAACCATTACCACAATCAATTTTAGAACATTTTCATCATCCTGTAAAGAAACCTGGTACGCATTAGCAGTCAGTCTCCATCTCTCTACCTTTTCCCTAACTCCCCAACCTTAGGCAACCACTAATCTACTTTTTATCTCTAGGGATCTCCCTTCTCTGGAAATTTCATATAAGTTGAATCATACAACATGTGGCCTTTTGTGTCTGGCTTCTTTCACTTAGGATCATGTTTTCTAGATTCATCCATGTTGTAGCATGTATAACAACTTCATTCCCCTTTTTTTGACATGAGGTCTCACTCTGTTGTCCAAGTTGAAGTGCAGTGGTGCCATCATCTCTCACTACAGCCTCAACTTCCTGGGTTCAAGCAGTCCTCCTGTCTTGGCCTCCCAGGTAGCTGGGACTACTGGCGTGTACCATCACACCCAGCTAATTTTTTAAGAATTTGTAGAGATAAGGTCTTGCTGTGTTGCCTAGGGTGGTCTTGAACTTCTGGCCCAAGCAGTCTTCCCACCTCAGCCTCTCAAAGTGCTAGGATTACAGGTGTGAGCCACCATGCCCAGCCAGAACCTTATTCCTTTTTATTGCCAAATAATAATCTATTGTATGGACATACCTCATTATCATTACTGATTAAATCAGTTGATGGACATTTGGGTGTTTCTATTTTTTGGCTATTATAAACAATGCTGCCATGAACATTTGTGTCCAACTTTTTGTGTGGACATGTTTTCATTTCTCTTGGGTATATAGTAGGAGTGGAATTGCTGGGTCATACTGTAACTCTATGTTTAACCTTTTAAAGAAATGCCAGACAGTTTTCCAAAGTGGCTACACCATTTTACATTCCCACCAGCATATATGAGGGTTCTAGTTTCTCCACATCCTCTCTAACACTTGTTATTTATCTATTTTATTATAGTCATCCTAGTAAATTTGAAGAGGTATCTCATTGTGGTTTTGATTTGCAATTTCCTAACCATTTGATGACAAATGATGTTGAGCATCTTCATGTGCTTATTTGCCATTTGCATATTTTCTTTGGAGGTTTGCCTATTTAGGTCTTTTGCCCATTTTAAAATTGGGTTTATCTTTTTTTTTTTTTTTTTTGAGATGGAGTCTCACTGTATTGCCCAGGCAGGAGTGCAATGGTGCGATCTCAGCTCACTGCAACCTCCGCCTCCCAGGTTCAAATGATTCTCCTGCCCCAGCCTCCTGAGTAGCTGGACTACAGGTGCCCACCACCACATCAGCTAATTTTTGTATTTTTAGTACAGATGGAGTCTCACTGTGTTGGCCAGGCTGGTCTTGAACTCCTGAAGCCTCAGGTGATCCACCCACCTTGGCCTCTCAAAGTGCTGGGATTACAGGCATGAGCCACCACACCCAGCTGGGTTTATGTTTTTATTATTGAGTTGTAGGAATACTTTATTCATCTGAGATAGAAGTGCCTTATCAGCTGCATGATTTGCAAAAATTCTCTCCCATTCTGTGGGTTGTCTTCTCACTTTGTTGATGGTGTCCTTTGAAGCACAAAAGTTTTAAATTTAGATGATGTCCAGGTAGTCTATGTTTTATTTTGTTGTTTGTGCTTTTGGTGTCATATCTAAGAAATCATTGCCTCATCCAAGGTAATGAAGATTTACCTCTATATTTTCTCCTAAATATTTTATGGTTTTAGCTCTTACATTTAGGTCTTTGGTCCATTTTGATTTAATTTTTATATATGGTGTGAGGTAAGGGTCCAACTTCATTCTTTTGCATGTGGATATTGAGTTGTGCCGGCACTATTTGTTAAAAAGACTATTTTCCCCTGTTTAATCATCTTAACCTTTTTGAAAATTAATTGACCATAAATATGAGTGCTTATTTCTGAACTCTCATTTCTATACCATTGAACTATAATATACATCTGCCCTTATGCCAGTACCACACTGTTCTGATTACTGTAACTTCATAGTATTTGAAATCAGGAAATGGAAGTTCTCCAGCTTTCGTTCTTTTTCAATATTCTTTTGGTTATTGCAAGTCTCGAATTTCCATATAAATTTTAGGATCAGCTTGTCTGGTTGTGCAAAAAAGAAAAAAAAACAAATGGGATTTTGGTAGGGATTTCATTGAATCTGTAGATCATTGGCCACTTGATTTTAAACAAAATATTGGTATATCTACTTCTTGAAATGGTTGATTGAGACAGTACCTGTGTACTCCTTGCTATGAAAAATGAGGAAGTTAACATACTCATCTTCCACCTTTGCTTTTCATGACTTTTTTTGTTGAAGTATCATTGTGGACATTTTCCCAGTTGACTTCCAGTTGATCCCCTGAATTAACTAACTGGCACTGGCGTTTCCTTTGTAAAATGTACAATGTCAGCCACCATCTTGCTATTAAAGTGTGGCCCCTGGACCACAACATGGGGGGAATCTCAGGTCCCACCTCAGACTTGCTGGATCAGAACCTGAGTTTTGAGAGGCTGTGGGCAACCAGCACCTCTCCAGACCTGCTGTTGGGTTCTCATCGATGGACCCTATGCTTCCTAGCAAATGATACCTGTTGTATGTTGTATGTGTAAACATAGTTTACTTAGCTGTTACATTAATTAATAAAACATGAGCACTGAAAGAGTTGTTTCTGTGAAAATAAGCTGATTGCTTTAAAAAGACAAGAGACAAATCACACAGACACACACACACACACACACACACACACACACAGATTAACACTTTTGGGTGAGACAGTAGTAAGGAAATACAGTAAAAATCCAGAAGGGCTCTGTGCTCTGATGCTTCAGGAGTGTGTCTAAGTTCTTGCTCACTTTAAAGAAGCCGCTACTAAAAATATATAGATCATGATTATGGATGTGATTCATACAAAAAAAAAGAAAAATCCATGGGAAACTCCAGTCAGCAGGTATAAACTTATGCTGGACATGGCGGCTCAGCACTTTGGGAGGCTCAGGCAGGAGAATGACTTGAGCTCAGGAGTTTAAGACCAGGCTGGGCAACATAGTGAGAACTTGTCTCTACAAAAAATGAAAAAATTAGCCAGGTTGGGTGGCACACACCTGTAGTCCCAGCTACTTGAGAGGCTGAGGCCAGAGGATTATTAGATCTCAGGTGGTTGAGGTTGCAGTGAGCCATGATCATGCCTGAGTGACAAGGTGAAACCCTGTCTCAAAGAAAGAAAGAGAGAAAAGCCGTTGGCTCTACACCTAGAGACTGGCCAGTGAATATGCATTTATAGCATGTAAGTTAAAATTAAGTGTTTAAGCTTTGACTGCAGCTGTTTTTGTGATGCTCTGCTGTTCACCAGCGATCTTGATGTGACATTGAATGAGCTCCAGCTGTATTTTTTTGTTGATAGTGTTAAGATTATAGCTTTTAAAAATTTTGTTTTCTAACATAATTAAGGCTTTTATGCTTTGCCTCTAGGTTGATTGTAAAAGTGCAATACTACTAGAAAGGATTTATAGTATTTTGATTATGGAAATATTATTCACTATAGAATAACTAGCACAGTCGAAACCATATGCACTTTTATGTTTCAAAACCCTTATTGCTGGAAGAACATTTTGGGGTTAAGATCCAGTCCTTTTCATGTTTTACTTTTCTTCTATTCTCCTGTATGAGACTCATCTATTTTTGTTTTTCAAGAACTTTTCATGTGGAAAATGTGGTAAATTTTTAGTTTTTGCATGTTTAAAAATTTCTAGGCCAGGCGCGGTAGCTCATGCCTGTAATCTCAGCACTTTGGGAGGCCGAGGCGGGTGGATCACGAGGTCAGGAGATCGAGACCATCCTGGCTAACATGGTGAAACCCCGTCTCTAAAAATACAAAAAATTAGCTGGGCGCGGTGGCGGGCACCTGTAGTCCCAGCTACTGGGGAGGCTGAGGCAGGAGAATGGCGTGAACCTGGGAGGCAGAGCTTGCAGTGAGTGGAGATCGCGCCATTGCACTCCAACCTGGGCGACAGAGTGAGACTCCTCAAAAAAAAAAAAAAATCTGTATTTTGCTCTCTCAATTCATTGACAGTCGACTGGGTATTCAAATTGTTTACCTGAAGAATTTTAAGAACATTTTCTGGACTACTTTTAAACAAATTTCAGATATTATTTTATCCTTAAATCTTTAGTATGTGTCTTCAAAAAATTAGGACTTGGCCGGGCACGGTGGATCATGCTTGTAATCGTAGCACTTTGGGAGGCTGAGGCAGGTGGATTGCTTGAATCCAGGAGTTCAGAACCAGCCTGGGCAACATAGTGAAACCTTATCTCTACAAAATATTAGCTGGACATGGTGGTGCGCCCCTCTAGTCCCAGCTACCCGGGAGGCTGAGGTGGGAGGGTCACTGCAGTCCAGGAGATTGAAGCTGCAGTGAGCCAAGATCATGCCACTACACTCCAGCCTGGGTGACAGAAGCGAAACCCTGTCTCAAAAAAAACAAAAAACAAACAAAAAACCCTCAATACTATTATCACACCTTAGAAAAGGAATAAGAATTCCTTAAAATCCCCTAATGCACTGTTTATATTCAAATTTTCCTATTTCATTAGTGCTTTTTACAGTTTGTTTTCTTCAAATCAAGAGCCAAACAAGATCTACACATAGCATTTCTTAATATGTCTTAAGTCTCTTTTATTCTTCTCTATTTTTATGCCACTAGTTTTTTTTAAGAAACCTGGTCTTTTGACCTCTAGAATTTTCCCCATATTCTGGATCTATCCATTACCTCTTCATGGTATGTATTAGCCACTCTAGCATTGTTACAAAGAAATATCTGAGACTGGGTAATTTACAAAGAAAAGAGGTTTGGCGGGGCGCGGTGGCTCACGCCTGTAATCCCAGCAGTTTGGGAGGCCAAGGTGGGCGGATCACGAGGTCAGGAGATGGAGACCATCATGGCTAACACGGTGAAACCCGTCTCTACGAAAAATACAAAAAATTAGCCGGGCATGGCGGTGGGCACCTGTAGCCCTAGCCACTGGGGAGGCTGAGGCAGGAGAATGGCGTGAACCTGGGAAGTGGAGTTTGCAGTGAGCCAAGATCGCGCCACTGCACTCCAGCCTGGGCGACAGAGCAAAACTCTGTCTCAGAAAAAAAAAAAGGAAAAGAGGTTTAATTGACTCAGTTCTGCAGGTTGCATAGGAAGCATGGTCCTGACATTTGCTTGGCTTTTGGGGAGGCCTCAGTGAGCTTTTACTGAAGCGGGAGCAGGCACTTCACATGGTGAGAGAGGGAGAAAGAGAAATAGTTGCGGGGGAGGTGCCACACTTTACAACAGCCAGATCTCACGAGGACTCACTGTGGCGAGAAGTCACTACGGTGAGAGCGGCTCCAGGCTGTGAGGGAGCTGTGCCTATGACCCAAACATCTCCCACCAGGCCTCACCTTCAATACTGAGGATTACAGTTCAAGATAAGATTTGGGCGGGGACAAATACCCAGACTGTCATAGTGTCATTTACTATCTCCCATTTTTCCTGTAACTGGTAGTTAGAGATAAAGGTTCAGGTAGTCAGCAGTCACTTTTTTTTTTTTCCTTTTTTTTTTTTAAGACAGAGTTTCACTCTGTCGCCCAGGCTAGAGTGCAGTGGTGCAATCTTGGCTCACTGCAACCTCCGCCTCCCGGGTTCATGCCATTCTCCTGCCTCAGTCTCCCGAGTAGCTGGGACTACAGGCGCCCACCACAGCGCCCAGCTAATTTTTTTTTTTTTTTTTTTTTTTGTATTTTTAGTAGAAACAGGGTTTCACTGTGTTAACCAGGATGGTCTTGATCTCCTGACCTTGTGATCCACCCACCTCAGCCTCCCAAAGTGCTGGGATTCAGCAGTCACTTTTAACGTGCAGGACTCTTTCTCATTTTTTGGTTACTTCATGCCTTTTCTTGCTTTCTGAATGCAATGTTTTCCCAAATCTCTCTGAAGGTACTACTTAGACTTCACTGTTGCTTATTGTTCTATACCCTAAATGATCTCTGTTTGCTTTGGGGTCAGTTCTGCTTTTTCATCTTCTCATGCTTTTGATTTTTCAAAAATGTTGGAGGATCCTCGAGAAAGTTAAAACCACTTTCTCTGGAATAATACCATGTGGATTTAAATCCTGCCTCTGGCTGAACACAGTGGCTTACTCCTGTAATCCCACTTCAGGAGGCCAAGGCAGGAGGATCACTTGAGGCTAAGAGTTCGAGACCAGCTTTGGCAACACAGTGACACCCTGTCTCTACAAAAACTTAAAAAATTAGCCATGGGGTCATGAGCCTGTGGTCCCAGCTACTTAGGAGGCTGAGATGGGAAGATCCCCTGAGCCCAGGAGGTTGACGCTGCAGTGAGCCAAGGTAGCACTACTGCACTCCAGCCTGGGCCACAGAAAGAGAGCCTGTGCCTTAAAAGTAAATCAATACATACAAATGAATCCTGCCTCTAACAGTTATTAGTTGCTTAGTTTGGCAGAGTCACTGTAACCTATCTGTGCCTCACATTTTTATCTGTAAAACAGGGATACAGCAGTACCTGCCTGATGGGTTCATTAAGAGGATTAAATGAGTTAATACACATTCAGTGCATTGAATAGTCTTAGCATATAGTAAACAACAACTTTTGGTGGTTTGACTAAGGAGCAGGAGAGAGAAGATAGAAGAGGTTGGAGAGGTCAGGGAGGCGCCAGATCATGGAGGCCCTCGTGTGCTGCCATGAGTTGATTCTAAGAGTAGCATGGAGCCATTGGAGGGGCCTAACTTTGGGTTCTAATAAAGGAGGAAGCATGGGTGGGGGCCTACCCCAGACTGGGGGTTGTGTGTGTGTATGTGCATGGCCATGCGCCTGTGTGCAAATACGTACATGTCTGTAGCCGGTGGCTGAGGCTGGACCCCTGGCCAGAGCCCATGCTGAGCCCCTGCTGTTCTCTGCAGGCTGTGGGTGAGCGTGGAGGATGCTCAGATGCACACTGTCACCATCTGGCTCACAGTGCGCCCTGATATGACAGTGGCATCCCTCAAAGACATGGTGAGTGAGGAGGCTGAGGGCGACACTGGGGTGGAGGCTCTCCCTTTCGCTCCTGCTTCCTCTCTCTCCTCTGGCCCTGCCTTCCCACTCTCTCTCTCGGTGCCCCCACCAGGTTTTTCTGGACTATGGCTTCCCACCAGTCTTGCAGCAGTGGGTGATTGGGCAGCGGCTGGCACGAGACCAGGAGACCCTGCACTCCCATGGGGTGCGGCAGAATGGGGACAGTGCCTACCTCTATCTGCTATCAGCCCGCAACACCTCCCTCAACCCTCAGGAGCTGCAGCGGGAGCGGCAGCTGCGGATGCTGGAAGGTGAGGCTCTGCCCCGAGCACCGTGGGACCCAGCAGGGGCCCTGGACTCACTTGAGAGTGTAGGGCAAGCAGGGGCAGAGCCCCTGGGTTTTTAGTCAGGGGCTCACCCAGAGGACCCTATCCAAGTGGGGAAGAGAGGACCTAAGACACATGGGAGGGAGCATTTCAGGGACCCATCATGACAACAGCTGGCATGGGGACGGGTGGATTCCATCCAGCCTCTGGCATTCCCAGCTGTGTGACCTTGGGCAAGGTTAGTCCCATCTGCTGCCCAGTTTGCTAAAATCATAAACTGGGTATGACGGTGATGATAACTAGTGTTTATTCTTAATTTTTTTTTTTTTTTTTTTTTTTTTTTTTGAGACGGAGTCTCGCTCAGTCACCCAGGCTGGAGTGCAGTGGCCGGATCTCGGCTCACTGCAAGCTCCGCCTCCCGGGTTCACGCCATTCTCCTGCCTCAGCCTCCCGAGTAGCTGGGACTACAGGCGCCCGCCGCCTTGCCCGGCTAGTTTTTTGTATTTTTTAGTAGAGACGGGGTTTCACCGTGTTAGCCAGGATGGTCTCGATCTCCTGACCTCGTGATCTGCCCGTCTCGGCCTCCCAAAGTGCTGGGATTACAGGCGTGAGCCACCGCGCCCGGCCTATTCTTAATTTTTAACTTGTGAAATGTTTCAGACCTACAGAAAAGTTGCCAAATTTTACAAAGTAGTATATAAAGAATTCCCGTGTGCCTTTCATGTGGGTTTTACCATATTTGCTTTCTTTTATCATTCTCTTTCTATATAAAATTATTTTATTTTCTGAACCGTTTTGAGAGTAAGTTGCAGCCATGATGTCTCTTTCCCCTAAATAATTCAGTGTGCATTCCCTTGAAAAGAAAGGTCATTTTCTTACATTACTAGGCCTAACAATCCAACTCAGGAAACTAACACTGATACAGTACTGGTATCTGATCTACAGATCTTACTCAGATTTTACCAGCTGTCCCACTATTATCATTTATAGCAAAGACTTGGCATTCAACTGTCATGTCTCAATCCCTTTCAAAGAGTCTAGGCCAGTTTCTTTTTTGTGGCGGGGGTAGGGGCTGATGTTTCCTGGGGAATGGAGTGAGCCACTGTTTTGGCAGGACCGCCTCAGCGGTGCTCTTGTGTCCCACTTGGTGAATCCTTCAGGAGGCACAAAAAGGCAGGTGTTATGGTAGATTTTGAAGCTCAGAGGACATAGAAGCATTTGCGGGTGGAGTAGGGACCCTGACCCTGGAGGAGCCAGGATGCCCATTTGGCCAGATGGAAGCTGGAGATGCCCCCAGGGAGGAGGGAGAGGATAGGGGGAGGGTCTGCCTGGCTGGCTCAGGGAGACCCACCCCCATGGGTGTGGACCAAGCGGGCCACGTGGAACCACCACCCCTTAACCCTTCTCCACAGATCTGGGCTTCAAGGACCTCACGCTGCAGCCACGGGGCCCTCTGGAACCAGGTCCCCCAAAGCCCAGGGTCCCCCAGGAACCCGGACGGGGGCAGCCAGATGCAGTGCCCGAGCCCCCACCGGTAAGCTGTCCCTGACCACACTTCCCTGGCCTCAGTATCCTCTTCTGTGCCCCTCCCTTGCCCCACCCTGTCCAGTCCGGCTCACAGCCCGCTCTGCTCCCAGGTGGGCTGGCAGTGCCCCGGGTGCACCTTCATCAACAAGCCCACGCGGCCTGGCTGTGAGATGTGCTGCCGGGCACGCCCCGAGGCCTACCAGGTCCCCGCCTCATACCAGCCCGACGAGGAGGAGCGAGCTCGCCTGGCGGGCGAGGAGGAGGCGCTGCGTCAGTACCAGCAGGTGGGTGCGGAAGTCCCTGGACAGACACCTGCAGACCGCATGGGGGAGGTGTAGGCCAGGAAGGGAGACACCTGTGCATTGCCGCTCCTCCCCGTTACTGCCTTGCCCCTCCCAACCACGCTGCTGGCAGTGACCCTGCACCTGGCTGTGACCTGCCCTCTCTCAAAGGTCACCCTGTGGCTGAGACCCACTCCCTGGCTGTGACGCACATCCAGATTCACATGCCTCACTCCCACGTGAGCTGTGGCTCCATCCCTAGCTTTGACACACCACACAAGTATGGCTGGCTATGACCCTAGCATCCTAGCCATGACCACACCTCAGCTCGGACCTCACCCTCACCTGCCTGTGACCTAATCCTACTCCACCTCCCCGTGACCTCCCCCTGGACTCTCCTACTCCTGACCTCATCCCTCTTGGGCTTGGCCCACCCTTGACTTCCTGAGAGCCTGGCCTGGCCCCTCACTGCTCCCTAGGGGGATGACCCCCAACCCTGGTCTTGCGCCTTAGCCCTCCCCCGCCCCCATCATGACACACACACTAATGACACAGACAGTGACCCCCGAGTGCTCCCCATTCTGATCTCACCCCTGGCCCACCTGCATTCCCCTTGGACCCGGTGCTACCCCTGGCCAGCCCACTCCTGTTCTCATCTCAGCCTTGCTCTGCTCCCTGGCTTTGTCACTTCCTTACCCCTGACCTTGAGCTGGCTCCACCAGCCCTGGCCCAGGCCCTGCCCTGCTACCTGACTCACCACTCAGACCCTGGCCCCCTTCCTTTCCCTGCTGCCACTGCTCCCTCTCCTGATGCCTTCCCTGGCTACCTGGCCGGCCTCCCCTCCCTTGGCTTCCCCATGGTCCGCCTGGCCTCTCTCCCAGCCCCGCCCCTCCCAACCTTCCTGCTCCTGACCACCCCTGCCCACCCCCATCCCGGATCCCCGATCCCCGATCCCGACTGGCTCCCAGCTTTGCCTCTTGCTGGTCTGACCCAGCCCTGACCACGCCCTCCGGTCCTTCCCCCTTCGTGGTCTGACCCGCCCCCGAGGCCCTGACCCACCCCGTGGCCCCGCCCCGTGTGCCCAGCGGAAGCAGCAGCAGCAGGAGGGGAACTACCTGCAGCACGTCCAGCTGGACCAGAGGAGCCTGGTGCTGAACACCGAGCCCGCCGAGTGCCCCGTGTGCTACTCGGTGCTGGCGCCCGGCGAGGCCGTGGTGCTGCGTGAGTGTCTGCACACCTTCTGCAGGTGCGGCCCCCAATCCCACCCCCGGCAATGCAGCTTTATTAAAGCCGCCAGTTACGCAGGGCTGGACGTGGGTGGGGCCCTGTGCTCTGATACCTCACTGGACGCCCGCGAAAACCTACGAGGTAGGCTCCGTCTCCCCATTTTGCAGATGAGGAACCTGAGGTGCAGAGAGGCCAAGCAGCTTACCCAAGGCCACATGGCTTGTAAGAGAAGCAGCCTAGACATGAACGCAGGCATGGGTGGAGACTCCAGAGCCTCCCTTCCCCTCTACCTTTCACCGCCCAGGCTCCTGCAGCCACGCTGCTCTGAGCCTCGCTGTGGGCATCTGCCAGTTTCTGAGTCTCCTGTCATGGCCCTTCCACCCCTGAATGTGGGGAACACAGACCCACTCACCACAGCAGACCCTTGTGGAGCAGTCCCTGGGTGACAGGCTCCATGCCTGCCTCCTGGAGCTTACGTTCCAGCAGAGAGGCTGATGTGAATTGGATAATCACTGGTTGATGTCCTTGTGAATTATGTCAAATGCTACATACAGTACGTTAAGAGACAACAGGAGTCCTTCCTGGAAAGGGTGGTCTGGAAGCTTCCAAGGAGGTAGCTCCAGAGCTGGGACTGGAAGCCCTGCTGTAGGTGTGGGCCTGGCGTGTTGGAGGAGGCTGAGGAGGTCTCTTGGTGGCTGGAGCAGAGGGATGAAGGGGGTAATCAAAGAGCAGGATAGAGAGGTGTTGGGTCTGTGAGCAGCGATGAGGAGTTGGGATTTGTTCTGGGTGGGATGGGGGTCACTGGGGAGACATGGCTGCTGTTCTGAGATAGACTTTAGGGGCCAGATGGATGCAGGGAGCCCAGTGAGGAGGCTCCTGAAGTCGCCCAGGCGGGGGATGTGGGGCCTGGACCAGAGAATTGGAGCGGCCATATGGAGACAGGATTGGAGGCCTTGGTGATGGGTTGGTGAGAGGGATGGGAAGGAAGGGGATATTGAGGAGAAGCCCACCTGGGGTGACTGAGTGAGGCCCCTGGGGTCAGGCCTTGCCATGTGAGGGGTGGAGTCCCCAGTGGATGGGGTTCCTATGATCCTAACTCTTCTCCCCTCCCCTCCCCTAGGGAGTGCCTGCAGGGCACCATCCGCAACAGCCAGGAGGCGGAGGTCTCCTGCCCCTTCATTGACAACACCTACTCGTGCTCGGGCAAGCTGCTGGAGAGGGAGATCAAGGCGGTAAGGCCTCGGGGTGGGAGACATACCCCAATCCTAAGGAACTGGGCCCGGAGCAGGCAGGTAGGGACTGGCTCAGGCAGCAGGCATCTTTTCTTTCTTTTTCTTTTCTTTTCTTTTTTTTTTTTTTTGGAGATGGGGGTCTCCCTATGTGGTCCAAGCTGGTCTCAAACTCCTGGGCTTAAGCGATCATCCATCCTTGGCCCCCCAGACATTTTTCAAGAGATTTGTCTATGTGGGGTGCTGAGACCCCAAGCAGAGAAAGAATTGAGGGGAGTAGCTAGTCAAGAAACCACATCTATGAAGGAAAGACAGCAGAGTTGTTAAGAGTCAGGGACTTGGCTCGGCGTGGCAGCTCACACCTGTAATCCCAGCACTTTGGGAGGCCAAGGTGGGCAGATTGCTTGAACCCATGAGCTCCAGACCAGCCTGGGCAACATGGCAAAACCCTCTCTCTCCAAAAAATATTCAAAAAATAGCCAGTCGCGAGGGCGTGCGCCTGTAGTCCTAGCTGCTCGGGCGGGGGTCAGGAGTGAGTGGGCTGAGGTGGGAGGATTGCTTGAGCCTGGGAGGTCAAGGTTACGGTGAGCTGTGATTGTGCCACTACACTCCAGCCTGGGCAACAGAGTGAGACCTTGCCTCAAAAAAAGAAAAAAAAATAGTCGGGGAACTCTGGAGCCTGGTGGCCTGGGTGTGTGACCATAAGTCGGATATTTAACCTCTCTATGCCTCTGTCTCATCTCTGTTGGAGTCAGAGTTACAGCTTCTATTTCCAGGATTACAAAGATTATGGCAGAGCATATGTGTATAGAATTTAGAGTAGTGCGGCCAGGCACAGTGGCTCATTCCTGTAATCCCAGCGCTTTGGGAGGCCAAGATGGGTAGATCACCTGAGGTCGGGAATTCGAGACCAGCCTGACTAACATGGAGAAACCCCATCTCTACTAAAAATACAAAATTAGCCGGGTATGGTGGCACATGCCTGAAATCCCAGCTACTCCAGAGGCTGAGGCAGGGGAATCGCTTGATCCCAGGAGGTGGAGGTTGCAGTGAGCTGAGATTGCGCCATTGCACTCCAGCCTGGGCAACCAGAGCGAAACTCCGTCTCAAAAACTATATATATATTTAGAGTAGTGCTTGTCACATGGTAAGCCTTTGTTGTTGTTAGCACTTACTGTGTAACAAATCACTGCAGGCTCAAAACAACAGTCATTTATTTAGCTCATAAATCTGCAAGTTGAGTTGGCCGTCTGTATCTGTGGGTACCACACTGGAGAATTCAACAACGGTGGATAGAACATATTCTTAAGAAAACAAAAAAATTACAATAAAAACCAAATTTAAGAAACAATACAGCATGAACTGTTAATATAACATTTATGTTATATTAGGTATTATAAGTAATTTACAGGTGATTTAAAGTGTATGGGAGGATGTTGGTAGGTTGTATGCAAATACTATGCCGTTTTATATAAAGAGTTTGAGCATCCCTGGATTTGGGTATCTGCAGGGATCTTGGAACCAATTCTCTCTGGATACCGAGGGATGACTATAATTTGGGTTGGACTTACCCGGATGGTTCTTCTGATCTGGGCGGGGCCTCGCTGATTTCACCTGGGCCTCGCTGGTGGGTCAGCTGTTTGTTTGTTTAATTTTTATTTTTTGTTTTTGAGGGTACATAGTTGGTGTATACATTTCTGGGGTACATGAAATACTTTGATACAGGCATGCAGTGCGTAATAATCACATCATGGAGAATGGGGAAGCCATCCCCTCAAGCATTTATCCGTTGTGTTATGGACAGTCCAGTCATGCTTTCTTAGTTATTATAAAATGTACAATTAAATTATTGACTATAGTCTGTCTGTTGTGCTATCAAATACCAGTTCTTATTCTATTTTTTTGTACCAATTTACCATCCCCACTCCCTTCCCATGCCCCACTACCCTTCGCTGCTTCTGGTAACCATCCTTTTACTCTCTGTCTTCGATAGTTCAGTTGTTTTGATTTTTAGCACCTGCAAATAAGTAGAACATGTAATGTTTGTCTACCTGTGCCTGGCTTATTTCATTTAACATAATGACCTCCAGTTCCTCTATGTTGCTGTAAACGACAGAATGGCATTCTTTTTTTATGGCTGAGTAGTACTCCATTGTGTATATGTACCACATTTTCTTTATAGGTTACTAGTTTAATCATGTCTTTCCCCACATTGCTTATTATTTGTTCTTTTCTTTATTGTGAGAAAGTAGACATAACATTTACCATTTTAACCAGTTTTTAAGTGTACCGTTCAGTGGCATTAAGTACATTCACACTGTTGTGCAACCATTACCACCATCCACCACCAAAACTTTTAGAAATTCCCCCCACTTTCTTTTTACTTTTCTTTTCCTTTTTTTTTTTTTTTCCAGCTAGGATTTCATTCTGTCACCCAGGTTGGAGTGCAGTGCATCAGTCATGGCTCACTGCAGTCTTGACCTTCTGGGCTCAAGCAATCCTCACAACCCAGCCTCCCAAGTAGCTGGGACTACAGGTGTGAGTACCACACCTGCTTTTTTTTTTTTTTTTTTTTTAATTTTTTTGTAGAGATGAGGTCTCACTGTATTTCTCAGGCTGATCTTAAACTCTTGGCCTCAAGGAATCCTCCTGCCTTGATTGACCTCCCAAAGTGCTGGGATTACAGGTATAAGCCACCACGCCTGGCCTAAAATCCACTTTTTGAATGGAGTTTTTCAACACTATGAGGATCACATGAAGGAAAAAGCCTGGCCTGGGTTGGAGTTTATGGGCTGGGGGCTTTCTGGAAGGTATATGGTGGTCAAGGGTCATATGTCAGGTGTTCTGAATCCTGAGCAACAAGGACGTGGTCTGTTGGCAGCTCCTGACCCCTGAGGATTACCAGCGATTTCTAGACCTGGGCATCTCCATTGCTGAAAACCGCAGTGCCTTCAGCTACCATTGCAAGACCCCAGATTGCAAGGGATGGTGCTTCTTTGAGGATGATGTCAACGAGTTCACCTGCCCTGTGTGTTTCCACGTCAACTGCCTGCTCTGCAAGGTGGGGCCAGGGACTCACCCCACCTAGTCACTGTCATCTTGCCTGGAGCTTACCACGCTGCAGTGCGTGTTCTCCTGGGAAGGGAGCTGTGACCCTGGCCTGCTAGTCATGACTTAGAGCTGCATGTCGGTGGGAGAGTGTGGCTCGAGCCTGAACCAAGCCCTGGCCCCACAGATGGGGTCCCAGACCCGGCCCCAGATGGAGCCTCCAACCTAGGCAGCCCTGGTCCACAATGGAGCCCTGACCCGGGACCAGTCAACCCCAGTCACAGACTGAATCCCAGTCCCACACTGAGCCCTGACCCCATCCAAGTCCATAGACTCGGCCTCTGACCAAACCTGACCCTGCACTTGTCACTTAAGGTGGTCCCATATTCAGCCCAGACCCTGAACTAAGCTCTGACCCTGGCTTCTGACTGAACCTGTCACAGACTAATGCCCGACCCTGGCCCTATGCCACGTCTCCGCCCCTGTCCTGAACTGAGTGCTGACCCCAAACCCAGACAGCCCTGCATGATCCTTCCCCTAGGCCTGTCCCTGCCCCTTCATCTCAAAAGTGGAAGGTAAGGAGCCGGTAAACAGGTCTGGAGCCTGGTCTCATACTCAGCCTGAGCAAGCTCAGTCTGGGGTCATTGGGCCTGTAACCCCGGGCAGGGCCTTGGCAGGGATGCGGGGTTTCACCTTACGGGTGTAAGGGATTTCCGTGCCCATCAGAACTTAAATAAGCTGGGTGTGGCAGCATGTGCTGGTAGCTTGTGCTACTCAAGAGGCTGAGGTATATTTTGCTGTTAGCATATGTGATGACCTTGACTTCACCTCCCTGGTGCCAGTATCCTCTTCTGTAAAATGGCTTATGCTTGACAAAGTGAGGTCCTGCCAGTGACTACACCTAGAGGCATTAAGTGCCTTTGTGGACTCCTGCCCTGCGCCTCACCTCTCCCAGCTTCTTAACCCCCTGAGGAACCTTCTCACCTTGAGTCCCTCACCTGCTGCAGGCCATCCACGAGCAGATGAACTGCAAGGAGTATCAGGAGGACCTGGCCCTGCGGGCTCAGAATGATGTGGCTGCCCGGCAGACGACAGAGATGCTGAAGGTGAGGCTGGGACAGGGCCGAGGCCTAGGGATTTTAAGTTCTGGGATCCAGGTGGGGACTGGGGGCTTCTCAGCAAGGGCTGTGCTCACACATCCCTGGAGGCTCTGGTCTCCCTTCTGGCTGTCACTTCCATCCAGAGATGGGACTTAGGCCAAGTTGTCATGTTGGGAAGAGCGTCTGGGTGGAGGGTGGAGACCATAGGAATGAAGAGGGGCTTGCTGGACGGAGCCTGGCCTGGCGGAGCTGCACAGGATAGACTCCACAGCACCAGAGGGTCTCTATCTTCTCCCTGCCATGGGGAGGAGCCAGGCTGGGTGACTGCCCCAGCCCGGCCCCAAGGCCAGCGCCTGTCCCGCTCCAGGTGATGCTGCTGCAGGGCGAGGCCATGCGCTGCCCCCAGTGCCAGATCGTGGTACAGAAGAAGGACGGCTGCGACTGGATCCGCTGCACCGTCTGCCACACCGAGATCTGCTGGGTCACCAAGGGCCCACGCTGGGGCCCCGGGGTGAGTCTTCGCTGGTGGTGGTGTGGAGAGGGTGCCCTTGTGGGTTTGCCTTAGAGGAGGGCTTGGAAAACTACAGCCCATGGGCCATATCCAACCCAGCACCTGACTTCGTACAGCTCCCGAGGTCAGAGTGTTGTTTCTTTTGAAACGGAGTTTCGCTCTTGTCGCCCAGGCTGGAGTGCAATAGCACAGTCTCGGCTCACCGCAACCTCTGCCTCTCAGGCTCAAGCAATTCTCCTGCCGCAGCCTCCCAAGTAGATGGGATTACAGGCGCCACCATGCCTGGCTGATTTTGTATTTTTAGTAGAGACAGGGTTTCTCCATGTTGGTCAGGCTGGTCTCAAATTCCTGACCGCAGGTGATCCGCCTGCCTCAGCCTCCCAAAGTGCTGGGATTACAGGCGTGAGCCACCGTGCCCGGCCACAGGAATGTCCTTTACATCTTTAAATGGTTGAAAAAATACCAAAAGATGACTATCTTGTGACGTGAAAATTACATGAAATCCACATTTCAGTGTCCATAGGTAAAGTGCTTTGGAGCACAGCCGTGCTCATTCATTTACATGTTGTCTGTGGTTGCTTTCACACTGCAGAGGCAGAGGCCATATGGCTGCCCAGCCCAAAATGACCGGCCCTTTGTAGAAAAGGTGTTTGCCCACCCTTGCCCTAGAGGACAGCAAGTAAAGGTTCCATCTGGAGTTAGAGGTGGATTGGCCCCTGGCTCTGGCACATACTGACTGTGTGATTAGGCTGCCGCTCACCTCTCTCAGCCCTATTTCCTCTGTGAAATGGAGATGATAGCTGGGCTTATCTCAGGCTTGTTGTCAGAATCAAGTGGAAAAATTGCAAGAGAAGTGCTTAGAGAGTCTGTCATTTGGTGAGCACTCTTGCAAATGGTAGCTGTCATTATTAGGGGTGTGCTCTGGAATTGGGAGCCTGTTGTAACGTTCAGGTAGACTTTCAGACAGGTAGAGGCGGAGGAAACTGCCTTCTTGCATGCTGCCAGTATGCTGACATGTCTAGAATATGCAGAGTGGTCAGATCCTCTCCCTGGCCTGTTCCTGGATGTAGGCTTGGGTAGACTGAGTGCTGTGGGAGCCCAGAAAAGGCCTCAGTGACTCTCCATCAGGCAGCTGAGGCCGACAAGGCCATTCTTGCAGGAGGGCCTGCAGAGGCAAAGGCCCAGGTGGGAGAGTACTCGGCTGTGGGGGCAGTCTCTGCACTGCCCTGACATTCTCTTCTCTTCCTGTCATCTTCTAGGGCCCAGGAGACACCAGCGGGGGCTGCCGCTGCAGGGTGAATGGGATTCCTTGCCACCCAAGCTGTCAGAACTGCCACTGAGCAAGTGGTGGGACCCCATGCTGACCCAGCCCCACATCCACATTCTGTTACGGGGCAGGGCTGGGCTTGGGGCTTTGGCTCCAACTTCTGGCTGGGAGATGCTTTTGTGCGGAGACCAAGTCCCTGAGCTTCGTGGACGGCCTTGCTTGCTGTAGCGTTGTAGGGGCCCTGCCTGCACTGCTGTTGTCCATGGTCACATCTGCCCCAGTGCGTTTGTCCTTCCCTTGGGGCTTGCCAGCCAGACTTCTCTCCCCTGCAGCTCCCACCTCTGCCTGACCCCAGCCTTAAACACAGCCCCTGGCCAGAGGCCTTGCTGGGTGGAGCCTCTGTGTGACTCCATACTCCGCCCACCACAACACTCATCTTTCGATCTTTCGAATACCAAGCACTCTCAGCCTCCCTGCCTTCCCCTGTCAGCTTTCCGGGGCTAACTGTTCTCTGCCTTTGTGGTTGGAGGCCCGGGGCGCTTAGAACTCTTGCTAACCTGTTCAGAGCCGGGAAGGAGACTGGGCAGTTTGAAAGCACAGCCCCTCAGGTCCAGTTCTGCGTCTCCCTCTCTGCAGCGTGTGTAAGCTATTATAATTAAAATGGTTTTCCGCGAAAGGATGAGTGTGATGTCCTTGAGAGGAAGTGAATGTCCTGGGCTGGGACCCTACACACAGGTAGGATCCCGAGGTCTCTGGAAACTGCCTCAGAAAGTTGACTTGTCAGTCCATCGATGGTAGAATGAGGCTGTGACTGAGCACTGGGACCTTTCTACCAGACGTGGACCCCACGCCCAGCCTCGGGGACCAGGGACGCTATGGTCCTCGTCAGCCAGGACAGGCGGAGTGTGCAGTATGTGAAGTCTGCAGAGAAGGATGGGCTTAGGGGCGGGAGGGGAAGTCTTGCCACTCCTGCTCCCTTTTGACCTCTCAGCAGGCATCCAGGGTTGGCAGGTCGATAGTTCAAGAAGGAACCAAGCTGCTGCAGTTGAGGGGTGAGGTCCATCCTAATTTTCACATCTCAAGCAAGACAGCAAAGTATCGATTCAGCAGTATTGGTTAGCACCCACTCAGTGCTGGTCAGAGGTGACTAAGACATGGTCCTGGGATGCTCATTCTGTAAGTTTTTCCTCCATTCTGTGACCCACCCTCCTTCCCCTTTTGAGATCTGGTATTTATTGTCCACGCTGTGATGTGACCATCATCATAGCAGGTGGAGGGCGCCTCTTCTGCTGAAGGCCTGTGGTTTTGTGGGGAAGGGCCTGTTCTGGCCTCTGGAAAGGCACTGCCACCTGCTGTTGGATGCCAAGACTCAAGAGCTGGCCCCAGTCACTGTGCGCAGAGCTGTCCGAGAATGTGTGAGTGGTCTGGGTCCTGCCGGCACTACCGGCATTGGCTCAGGGCAGTCGACCATCGCAGAGGATGAGGGGCGCACTCAGGCAGCCTTCCCGGCCCTGGAGGCAGAAAGGCCCAGGCAGAACCACCGACTGGGAGGAAACAGGAAAAGCAGAGGAGAGCCAGGCTGCAGGCGCATGGATGGGACCCACTTGGGCAGATGCTGTCTCATACCCACTCTTCCCTCTCTTGCCAGGGCCTGGCCTAGTGTCTCTCAGGAGCCTGGGCACCAGACAAAAGCAGAGATTGTTCTCTTGTGGTGCCGTCGGCTGTAATCAGTCCACCTAATGTTTTAGAAATTTAAATTGGTTGCCAATCTTTTTAAATTGGCAACATCTTTTACTACATTAAAATCTCGATGCCCAGCTTCTCTTGAAAATGTCAAAGCTTGGTAATGCCAGGTCCTCACTTCCACATGGGGGGAATGGAGTCGCAGAGATGTCAAGTCTCTTCATGTGGTATATACCCTCCGGTTTGCCACAGTCCTGACCACCCCAGGACTCACGCCCAGGCCTTTCCAGTGCCCTTGCACGATCCTTTTTCTCTTAAGAGGAAAATGAAGTGGGTCTCTACCCACAGTGTATCACAGGTGAGGGTGAGACGGTCAGAGAGGGCTGTGCTGGCTGTGGCTTTGCTTGACCCGCCCTGTCCATGCTGCAGTGGTGCGGAGGGGCAGCGAGGTATGCGGGGCCAACTCTGGTTCCTGCCTCAGCTCCATGCTCCTCGCACCTGTGAGTGAAAGATCTAAGACGAGCAGGCCCAGGGCACCCTCTACTGCAGGGCCAGGTGGAGGGGCCTCCACCTCCCAAGGCTCCCCCCATGCCAGGGGCCCAGACCTTGAGAGCCCAGCACCAGCTCTCCAGAGCAGAATGAAAACTACACCCCAGGGCTTTGGACTCAAACCATCTAGAGGAAGCAGCAGGAGGTCCCAAATGTACTTGCGTGACACAATGATCATTCTCTCCCCAGGTGCAGGACAGGGGCAGGGGAAGGTGAGTGGAAGCCCATTGCTCAGATAAAGAGCAGCTGCCACTGAGGTGGCCCCGTGGCCTATGCCGGCGCTCACTGATGTCTTCCTCTAGTGCCTGGGGCTGGCATGGAATCTGCTCAAATGCAGGCAGCTGGAGGTGAGCCCGCAGCCTGGTGCTCCCAAGTGCCAACCATGAGGAAGTCTGGAGAAAAGACCAGGGAGCAGGGGCCCTCGTGAGGAGCAGGAATTGGCAGCAGGGGCCACCAGAACACCAGAGGGGATAGTGGCAGCGGGAGGAAGATAGAGCTAGGCTGAGTCTCAGCCCCGTCACCTCTTGGCTGGTGAAGCCTCTGGCCTGTTCCTCCTTTCAGTCACCACTTCATCCCTGGGTGATCGTGGGCCCAGTGCAGGACTGGCTACAGGTGTTTGTTGATTGATAACTGCTGACGAAAATGCACAGCTTCACAAACAGAAATTCATTTCACCAACACTCTTGCAGGAAGCCCTCCAGGAGAGACAAAACCATCCCTGCTTTACTGTTATGGACGTGAGCCTCCGAGAGGCAGTGACTTAGATGCTCATCCAGCCAGGAAGGAAGGGACACACTTGACCCTCAGTCTGAGACCCCATCAGGCCACCAATAATTCTCCCTCCAAACCCAGCTCAGGTCAAGGCCTATCTTCACCCTCAAATCACCCTCAAGGCAGGCTTAACTCCTCTCCACAGCACTATAGCCATCCCCACCCGGCCCCGATGCTCCACGGACAGGGCCACCTTCCTCCACAGACCCTAAACCAGAGCCCTCTTGGGCTTTGCTGGCCCGAAACCACCTAAACTTGTTACTCACGTGTTATTTTTACACTGGCGTTTCCCCTCAGCCTTGCATACTGTGTGGTGTTTTCTGACACCACTTTTCCAGATGTCTGACACCAACGTCAGGGCTACCCACACTTCCTGGCCAACTACACATTCAGGGGTTCCCATGACTCCACCCCCTCAGGTTCAATAATTTGCCAGAGTGACTCAGAACTGAGGATCGCCCTGCCCTGACGCTTCCTGGTGTGGTGTCCTCAGGGATGCAGTGCGGGCAGGAACAGCCACACTCGAGATGAACAGGGTAAGGGATGGGAGCAACTGGCAGCCACTGGAATCTCAAGTTTTGGGTTTTTTGTTTGTTTTTTTGAGACGGAGTCTTGCTCTGTCTCCCAGGCTGGGAGTGCAGTGGTATAGTCTTGGCTCACTGCAACTTCCACCTCCCAAGTTCAAGTAATTCTTCTGCCTCAGCCTCCCGAGTAGCTGGGATTACAGGCACCCACCACCATGCCCGGCTAATTTTTGTATTTTAATACAGATGGGGTTTCACCATGTTGGCCAGGCTGGTCTCAAACTCCTGACCTCAGGTGATCTGCCCACCTCGGCCTCCCAAAGTGCTGGAATTACAGGCGTGAGCCACCGCGCGCCCAGCCCTGAATCTCAAGTTTGTAAAGTGCTCCACCTCAGTCAGCCGGACTCCCAGGAGTCACTGCTTGGGATTGAAAGTTTCCACCTTCGAAATCACCTGGTCTTTCTGGTGCAGGAGCGACCCTGAGGCAATCTAGGGGCCCTACTGTAACAACTTCATTAGCATTAACTCAAATGGGCTGGAAAGGGGTTATGAATACCAAGACATTCACCACTCATGAAATTTCAAGGGTTGTTGGAGCTTGGAGCCCCGTGTTAGGAACCCAGGAGAAAGACCAAATATTTCTTAGTATCCCACACATACCCTTCCTCAGTTCTCCAATTATCATAATTCTATTCATCCTCCACATTCCACCCTCACCTTCTATGAAAGCGCCCCTGAATTTGCTGCAGGATACAGATTGCTCCTGGAGTGCAGTTCTGGTGTGAGCTTGCAGAGGCAGCACAGTGCCCTGGGCAGCCCTGTGTACCCCACGACTGTCAGATCAAAGGGCAACGTGACCCTGGCCCACAGTGGCAGGAGCCGAGTGCCACTGGCTTGGCCCTGGGAACCTGCACATCTCCCCTCTGGGCCAAGGAAATGAACAACACAGACAACAGGGTCTCCCTGATGGCCCCATCCCCAGGGTGGAGGCCCTGTACCGGGCACTGCTCTGTGCTCGCTTGCGCTCCCCAGCCGCTGGCAGTGTCTGGAGGATGTTGGAAAGCTTGGGAAGAGCAGGCTGAGCAGCTCCTTTGTGGACAGAAAGGCCATGTGGAGAAGAAGCGGCACATCAAGCTCTGGTTAGGATCCAAAAACAAATGCCAGCTCCTAGGATCCCCAGACCAGGGTGTGAAACGTAGCCCAGAGCACCCCAGACCCGCACCAGTTGCGTCAACTGTGACAGTACCCAGAGTGGAAAAAACATGAACTCAAACTGTGTTTTCCTCCGCTGCTCTCTCAACGCCAAGAGACATCTGTGGCCAAATGTGTTGGGGATTTCTCCCGACACCAAGCAAGCAAGCAATTCTGCAGCCTACACCAGCTGGGTATCCTCCAATTCAATTCAGTGCTGACCGTACCTATAGTATCTGGAAATGGAATCCACAGGTTCAGGGCTCTGTCCCACGAGACTGCCCCCTCCGCACGTTGGACTGACCACCCTCTTTGGGTGGGATGATTTGCCAGAGTGGCTCACAGAACTTAGGGAAACTTATGTTTACCAGTTTATTACAAATGTTATTAGAAAGGATACAAATAAGTAAACAGCCAGATGAAGATACACACTGAGTAAGGTCTGGAAGGGTCCTGGGCAAATGAGGGAGCTTCTGTCCCCATGGAGTAGGGGTGTGCCATCCTCTTGGCACATGGACATTCTCGTTCCCCTCCCTCCCTCCACATGTTCAGCTCTCTAGAAGCTCCCCAAAGCCTACCTTCCTGGGCCTTTTATGGAGACATCATTGGATAGGCATGGCTGAAGCATGGCAACCATGTTGAGATGAAACTGGACAAAAAGCGTAAGGTCTAAACCCAGCAAGTCCTGTCGGTCTAGATGCTTCCTGATCTCTCTGTGCAGTGTTCCTCCTTCCCGGGTATGGGGCAGGACCCTCTCTGGAATGAGGGTCTTATGAGCTACAGTCAGATTAGAGTCTGGCATTGAGCAAGTGAAATGAGGGCATAAGGTCACAGACAGAGATTCCATTTTTGAGGCCTGCAGTGCCCCAACAAAGGGCTATGGAAGTGATGAACCAGAACTGTGGACAAAAACATCTACACACACACACACACATAAAAAATATCACGGTGCCCTGGGCAGCAGCTGGAGCGTGTGGATCATACTTCTTGCAGATGAAATAGAAACAGCAGGACTGTAGATATTGCCCAAGGTCTCCTAGCCAGTCAAGGCCGACCACGATCCACAGGCCACGGCACAGTTCTGGGCCTGACATGGAAGGTGGGGAGCATCCAGATCAGAGACCATTCCCACTGAGTGGTGGGCAAGGACAGAATGACAGAAGAGGTGATTAGTAACCACATATGGCTATTTATTTGATACAGGGCTCTGTACAAAATATTTACACATATTCTTTACAGAATAAGTAAACCACCTGAAGGTAATTAGATAATGCTTTCTTCTCAATGACAGGGAGAATCCTGGTGTCAGCAAAGTTACAAAACAGATAAACATGATCCTTCCGAGGCCACAACTCAAGCAAATGCCACTTGCTTCCTAGGATCTGAAAAGCTGTGGCCTTGGGACCCTGGTCACATGAACCTCTTTTCCTCAACCCCATCAATTCCTTCAGTATTTACAAACAGGTTTGAGTGCTTGTGGAAGGAGGGGCAGCTGCTGCCGCCCACTGAAATGATGACAAGAGGGCCAGCTTGCTGTGGGAGAGCACTGGGAATATATGCCGCATCATCACCTCTGGAAGAATTTCCTTTGCCCTGATAAATACACCACTTTCTAAATTAATCCATCTACATTAGGCTTACCCCAAGGTGGGGCTCCTGCCATGGACAATGATCCATCACTTTGAGCTTTTTTTGGTTTTAAAGTGCGTAGTGGCTGGGCGTGGTGGCTCACGCCTGTAATCCCAGCACTTTGGGAGAACGAGACGGGCATATCACTTGAGGTCAGGAGTTTGAGACCAGCCTGGCCAATGTGGTGAAACCCCATCTCTACTAAAAATACAAAAATTAGCCAGGCATGGTAGCAGATGCCTGTAGTCCCAGCTACTCAGGAAGCTGAGGCAGGGAGAACTGCTTGAACCTGGGAGACGGAGGGTGCAGTAAGCCGAGATTGCACCACTGCACTCCAGCCTGGGCAACAGAGACTCCATCTCAGAAAAAAGAAAATAATAATAAAATAAATAAAAATAAAGTGCTTAGTGTAACTCAGTGGACAGGGCTCCCAGCTGCTCTGGCTCGCCAGCTGCCTGGCATGTGGGACACCCTCCACCCTGCACACAACAGGCATGCAAGGAGGGCATGGAGGTCTGGATATGGTGGGGTGGAGTGCTTCTGGTGTGTTCACTTTAAGAAAACACCTGCCAAGAGAGATCAGTGCCCAGGAAAGACCAGGAAAATACAAGTACATGGCTGCTTCATACCATATACCCCAATTCTTTAAAGCAGCAAAAGGCACTTTTTTTTTTTTCAGGCCAGAGTTAATCTAAAACAAACCTGGCTTTGCTTAGAGGGAAGCTGTCCCGGAAGGACTGAGTGATGCCTCTTGTTCCCTAAGGCCTGGAGAGTCTTTGGAGAAGCTTGGGCAGGGAAGTTGGCTGTTCCAGGCTCCTGCCAAGCTCTTCAGGCTCCATTTGTTCCTTTCTGGGTGCCAGCAAGTTTCCAATGACAGTTCCAACCAGGTGGGAGAGACCAGTTGACGAGACAAATCAGACCCAAAAAACGACGCTAAGGTAGTGAATGGGCGCCTATGTGGGAGTAGTATGATTTGAGGAAAACAGGAAGAAAAACTGGTCAGAAAGTGGCACTTTGGAAGTGGAAAGCTGTTTGCAAATAGCAACTCTGTCTAAAGTGAAATGTTAATCAAGTAGAAAATAAAATTCAGGATCTTAGAAGCTCATCCTTCTGATGAGAACTATTTTTTTTTTCTGTGAAGGAACTATTATTACTTTAAAAGTGAGGGTAATTTACATATGGGGTGTATATATTCTAAAAATAGTAACAAAAGTACTTTTTATAAGCAATGTTTTGTGGCTTGTAGAAGAAAACAGGGAGGAAAAAAAAAAAGGCAGGCAAAACTAGTCTAGGTCTAGGCCCTAAAAATGAGCATTCCTTCCCACTTGACTGGAAATGCCCATGCAATCTCTAGGCGGAAAATAAGTAGGATTTAACAAGTAACCTAGTTCCCTTCTGTCTCTGATTTCGGAGCTGCTAGTAAGAGGGGCCGATCATGCTCCCAGACGAGTCCTTTGGCCTCTTGTTCTCAATCTCAAGCCTGACTCCTTCAGCAGCAGCCCCTCCTCCTGTGTTCATTGGATGCGGGCAGACCAGGAGCAGTGAAGAGGGCATCCCGTGCTCCAGCTCACTTTCTACGGGGTAACTAGGAGGTTCCCGGTAACTAGGGCAGCCCAGGCCCAGCAGGTTGCAAAGGCAGCTGGAAGCTTCAGAAACCCACTTCCTCCACCACCACAGGAGGTGGCAGAGAGCCCATCCAAAAGCCCACTGGGAGGGGCATAAGATTCTGTGCCAGGCCCCCAAGTGCCCTCTGTGTCAGCTAGGCTCTCCTATTGGCCTCTGAAGTAAAGGCAAACACCAACAGGCAGGGCAGGGTGGCAGGAATAGAAAACTCTAGACAGAAACCCTTTTAATAAAGGAAATTCCACCCCTCCCAATCCTTCCATGGAAGGGTGAGACCTTAATGTGATGTAAGAGGAAGGTCTTCTCTGGCTTTCAGGGAAACAGCTGCAGCTGAAACTTAGGGGCCCACTCCAGGGCACTTTTCACCACAGCCAGTGCGGCCGCTCCAAGTGCCACCGTCAGCCCCATCACTGCCAATTTCACAAAGCGGTTGGTCCTTGGTTTGGTCAGGACATCTTTTGCTCGATCTTCAGGCCGCAGAAGTCCCCGAAACCGCTGCCGCAGCACCATATCAGGCCTCTGCTGGGCTGATGCCAGCTCAAAGTCTTTGAAGGTAGAGGCTGCCGTCCTGCAGGGGAAAGAGACAGAAGGAAGGAAGTGGTATGAAAGAAGAGGAGAAAAGAAAAACTACACCACATAGGCGGCGGGCAGAGCCTTTCATTGCTGGGAAAGCTCTTCTTGATAAAGACCCATATGTCTACAGTGGGGATTCCACTGGCCTAAGCTCAATCTCTGGAAACATGCCCCAATCCTGTCCCACCAGACACAAACCTTCCCTCACTTAGCTGCTCATTTACAGCCACCCCCACTCAACCAGCATCCCAGCCTTGCTCACCTCTCGGCTTGCTGTTGGGCGGCGGCCTCCCGAGCAAGTTCGGATGGGGGAAACTGAACAAAAAGGTCCCCTGCTCTGCTGATCAGTGTCTCATAGGGCAAGTCCTGAGGGATCTGGGACAACAGGTGGTGAACCGAGGCCATGTCACAGTCACAGTCCAGGACTTCCTGCTCGCGATACAACACAATCTGTGGGGAGGTAGTAAAGCCTTGCGGTCAGAGGCCAGACACACGGGCCTGGGCCGCCTGCATTCCATTATCCTTGGAGATGAATTTAAACTGGTTACAGACAGGACTCAGCCCAAATGTTCAGCAAACTCTTGTATCCATCAAGGAAGTAATAACATATATACTCTCAGCGCTACTCCTACTGTCTGGCCCTTCCTGCGAACTCCCACCACGTGACATGAAAGGCTGACCAGTTACAATCTGAGTCCTTCAGGTACACTGGGCTGCTCAGGTGTCCCTTTAAATCTTGAAAGAAATGAAGGAGATTCTTTTAGAAGAAAGGAGAAGAATACTGGGAGATTCCTGGAGCTCCAGCATAGAAGACACGGTTCAAAACAGTAGAAAGAACAGTCTTGCTCCCTTTAAGCATCTTCCTTCTGACTTTTGGTCCACAAACCCACGGATGCTCAAGGGACCAGTGGCCACTGAAAGACTTCCCTGAACTCCCATCTCCACCCCATCCCTCAGGCCCTTCTCCCTGAACTCCCATCTCCACGCCATCCCTCAGGCCCTTCTCCCTGAACTCCCATCTCCACGCCATCCCTCAGGCCCTTCTACTAACTGGAGCCCCCACCCTCCACCAAAAGCCACTCCCTTGTCTATCATGACACCAGATCTCTTCTTAAATCTGGAGTTGGCAGCTTGTACTACTACTTCCCTAATTGTGTTCATCAGCTGAATATATGTTCCAGGCAATGTCAATAGGAACCCTGACAATTCACAATGCAGATTAGTGTTTTAAAGGTTCAGAAGAGCCATGCAGCAAAAAAATCTGATTTTGTTTACCCAGCATTTCACAACTATTTTTTTTGTGACACCCCCATTAATATTGCATAGAATGGTGTCCAGGCACACCAGCCTCAAAAGTGCTGTCTTTTGCATCTTTCCATAATCCCCAGGTTTCCCTTCAGGGAAAATGACCACAGTGGGATGGGTGATGGTGAATCTAGTTGCTGGCTCGTGGCCTGTACCTACCACGGCTGCAAAGTAAATGGGCATCAGTGGGTGGCAGGCCAGGAAGAAGTCATATAACCGCACGACGTGCCTGAAGTCAGACAGGACATGCCCAAACCAGGTGATGAGCCAGCTGAGGGCAAAGATGGTCCCCACCTCAGCACTAAAAACAAAGGAAAGCCAGGTGTCAGATCCTGTGGGCCATCCCGTCCCTCTCTCTGGGCCTTCTTTGTCCTCAGTGCTGGTGAGAAGGAAGCATTAAGGAATAGAATTTCTGGAAAATTCAGCTACCAAGGAATTCAGCATCTTCTCCTCAGAAAATACTTAATACAAAGTCTTCAAGGTGTACCATGACACTAACACCACAACAGGGTCCTGGCTGCTTTATCTCACTGGGTGCTCTCCTAATGGCCAACAAATGTCAACTACAGGAATGAGAAGCAGTTGTTTTCAGAGAACTACACCATGATTCTCCTTCTGAGTAAGTCTTACCCTTGTGGGGGGCACAGGTACATATTCCCAGGCCTGAAAACATGACCGCATTAATTTTTCAATTAACATGAGACAAATGAAATATCTTAAGATGTAGCTGCCAGGCGCGGTGACTCACGCCTATAATCTCAGCATTTTGGGAGGCCGAAGTGGGTGGATCACCTGAGATCGGGAGTTCGAGATCAGCCTGACCAACATGGAGAAACCCCATCTCTACTAAAAAAACAAAATTAGCCTGGTGTGGTGGCACATGCCTGTAATCCCAGCTACTTGGGAGACTGGGGCAGGAGAATCGCTTGAACCTGGAAGGTAGAGGCTGCGGTGAACTGAGATCACGCTATTATACTCCAGCCTGGGCAATGAGCAAATACTCCGTCTCAGAGAAAAAAAGGCATAGCCATTACCTTTTAAAAAATTTTTTTAAAAAGAGGCATTGGCCAAGAACACATTTCCAACTAAACAGAGAAGAAACAAAACATCACATGGGATTTGCAAAAAAATAGTTCTTCTCTTTGGTACTTAGGAAATAAAACAACCCATTGTCAGCCTTCTCCTTCTCGCCGCTGGATCCCACAGGACTTCGTGTTTCTCTTGTGGCAATCATCTCAACATCTACCTTGGCATACATACCTTATCCACCTCTCCCCACTAGATGTAAACTCAAGGGATGGGATATGTCCCCCAAAGAGCACAGTCCCCAAAAAGTGCTCCAAGAACAGAATTATCCAGATTGCTGGTGACTGGAACAACTTGGGAGAACTTAACAAATCCCCCCAAGACAATGAGGAGACTGCGCTCGGCTTGTGAGGAGGGGTGTGGGTGTGTGTATGCATGCACACACAAATGCGGACACACATGTACCTCTGCATGAAGTCATGGAGCTCTGGATTCACCTGGTCAATGATGGGCATCAGATAGTTTAATATATGCTTGGTGTTGTCCATTGTTGGATCCATAAAATCCCTGGAGGGAGACAATTCAATAAGCCTGGTCACCAAACACTTAGATCAGGGCTGGGGATGGCAAGGGCTCAAGCTCCTAAAAAAAGTTGACCAGAAAATGGGCCAATGAGTTATCCCCAGGATGGCTGAGGAGTGATGCCTGTCCTCTCACGTCCTTCTGTACTGGTACCTGAGGTGGTGGGTAGATAATTTTTCTACCAGGGATGTTGCCAGCCTCTCGCCTACCACCAGCAGAAATGTGACCACAATGTCATGGTAGCCCTGGTAGTAGTGCAGCTGAGGGTTGCGCTCCAAGATGAGGAGGATGATGTCAATCAGTTCTTCCTGGAGCCCTTCTCTCTGTTCTTCTGGCATGCCTGGGGACAGGAACAGAGAGGAGATGCCTTTGAACACACCAAGCAGCCTAGTTAATAAGGAGGTCGAAGAAGGCCAGCAATGAATTTTCAGAGAAAAAAGGAAAATGAATTACAAATAATTTGGCAACGCATATCAGGATCCACTGTTGATACCACCTGGCATACAGGAAAAGGCAGCCGCTAGCTCTCCAGTGAGGGAAGCTGCAGACACCACCTTAACCAAGTCGCTGCAGTTAATACTGCTGGGACACAGTATTTAACTGCAGTATTTCAACCATGGGAGCCGCAGAAGCCTCTGCCTCCCGATGCGATGCACTGACAGAGCTCAGCATCACGCCTGCAGGATTCCTATCAACGTGCACAGACCTACATCTCGCGATGAAGAAATACCCAATACACCCAAAGTAAGAGAAATTTCACAAAAATAACTGGCCTCTCATACAGTACAAAGGAACTGTTCCAGATTAAAAATGGCTAAAGAGATATGATGACAGCATGAGAAACGCATAAATCTGTATTTCCTTCTCCAGTGAAGCACATGACTCGAAGAAATGGTGAAATGTGAGTAAAATCTGTGGATTAACTAGTTAACTATTTTTCAGTGTTGTTACTGATGTTGCTCAGTGTACTGTGATTTTGTGAGAGCCTTATATTTAGGAAATATATCCTGAAACATTTAGGGGTAAAAAGATGTCATGTTTGCAACTTAAATAGTTCAGAGAAAAAGTGTATGTCTATGTGTAAAGTGAAGGAAAGAGAGAAAGCAGCTAAAAAAGCAAATGTAGTAAAATGTGAAAACAAAACGAAATCTGGGTAAAAGGTATCTGGGGAATTCTTTGTCCTATTTTTACAACTTTTCAGTAAGTATGAAATTATATAAAAATAAAAAAATGTTAAAGTTGCATGTTTCCCTTTAAACCAAAGCAAACGTTACGGGAAAAACCAATCTTCTTGATCCAAAGATGTATTATAGCTGGAAACAGGGAAGCCTGACTTGGGAGTTCTTTCAGAGTCCAGAGCTAGTCCTGCCAGCAGTAAAAATGCCAAGCCTTGGCCTCATGAGCCACGTTAGAAGAACGGCACATGCACAGCTTCCCTACACCATTAGCTTTTAGTTACAAACACATACTCAGAGAGAGAAAGCAGCTAATGTAAGGGCCCAAACTAAACTGGACAAAGGATTGCAGGTAAGAGCAAAGCTCACCTCTTGCCCATATTTACCCCATCCCTTCTCAAATAGAAAGCATACCCTAAAAGATAAATAAGGAAATGAAGCAAACCCAGGGCTGCTGATAGGTGAAGTAGTGAAAGGAGTGAGAGTAAAAATTAAACCCTGTGTGAATTTTCAGCAAAAGAGCAGTGAGTCAAGCCCAGAAGACCATGAATGGAAAAAGAATATGAAGCCACATGGTAAGTTCAGCCTACAGAAAGAATATCACAGATATTACATCAATGGAAGAGGAATAAAGGGTTCAGAGGGAAAACAGGCTACCTAGGAAAAAATGGGGGCCAGGCACGGTGGCTCTCGCCTGTAATCCCAGCACTTTGGGAGGCCGAGGTACGTGGATCACCTAAGGTCAGGAGTTCGAGACCAGACTGGCCAACATGGTGAAACCCCCTCTCTATTAAAAACACACACACACAAAATTAGCTGGGCGCGGTGGCAGGCACCTGTTATCCCAGCTACTTGGGAGGCTGACGCAGGAGAACTGCTTGAACCCGGGAGGCGGAGGTTATAGTGAGCTGAGACAGTGCCATTGCACTCCAGCCTGGGCAACAAGAGTGAAACTCTGTCTTTTAAAAAAAAAAAAAAAAAAAAGGGAGGCATCTGTCCTATGTGATCTCATCCAAACCAGCAGGCTAGGAAAAGGGAATGGACCGTGGGCATGTGCTTTTATCAAAACCACGCTGGCAGACTACTGCTACCTGGGGATTGCAAAAGTCTGTCCAGGAAGCAGGAATGCCAGCAGGAAAGCAGCCCCTTCAACAACAAAAGCCAGGCCAGAGCACAGTCCAGAAGAGGGAGGCAGTGAGCTCAGAGGCTCCTGTTCCCTTTAGCAATTCTCCTTTCTTCACAACCTAAAGGTGGAGTTGCCAGAGGAAGAAAAATAGGTCATCCATGCGACATTTGTTGCCCAGTTCCCTTCACTGTGAAAACTGAGACAACGGTCCTTCTTTTCTTTCTTCCAGAAATGAAGAGGTAATTTTAGGAATATATTCTCTTTTTTTTGTTTTCTTTGTATTTATTTATTTTTTATCTATCGCTGCTGAACAAATTAAGGAATATACTCTTACACAAACAGGGACTGGCCTCTCTTCCCTCTAAGGAATCTTACATATGTATGCGCAAGATATCATTATTTTTAAACCTAATTAAGATATTAATCATTCTTGTTGGTGCCCAATTCCACACCAATCTGCTCTTAAACACCAGACTGATGGCTCTAACAATTCTTATTAACTCCTTTTTGTGGCTTCAAGGAAAAACAAACCCTCTTCTCTCATTCACCACCTCTAGGCCAGGAGAAATTATTTTTGGTTCAGGCTTTCACAGTGGGGGTCTGAAAGTGACCAGGCAACAAAAGGATGACTCAGCAAAAGGAGAGTTCTGAAGGTCCCTGAGGAGGCAGGGTCCAGCATACTAGGTCACATGGTATGACCTGGGACAGATACAGTCTTTCCAAATGTGGCAGGACCGCGAGAGCTTCTCACCAGGAGGGAACCGCCGCAACGACCGCCGGACGTCCAGCAACACTTGTTGGTAGTCCTTGCTCATCTGCCGTAGGTTCTTCCCTATTGAGGGAAAAGGAACGTTACTGCAGGAATGTCCAAGAAGCCAGACCAGAAGCAAAACATTCTAGGATGACGCAAAAGGCCTAGAGGACACATGTCAGCTTTCTCCCAAAGAGTAGGATATGACTCAAGATACAACATTTGGCAGGGAATCCCTAGTTTAGTTCCAAACATTATGTTTCCTGCAAGTCACAATGACCCTAAGAGAAGGGAGCACAGACTTCCCAGGAGGTAATACAATGGGGTGAGAAGGAGAACAAAGATGTAAGGAGAACAGGCGCCTCGTGCAGAAGGCCACTGCACATCACTGGGAACTGCTCTGAATTTCAAAGTCCACAGCTACAAAATGAGGATATTCCCTTCCAAGGATCAAATAAAATCATGAATGTGGGAACAATACACCACTGAAAAAAACCCTAACACCTATAAAGTTGTGGGAGCACTAAGCCGTTTAGAAAGGTATACTGAGACTCACACAAAGAACCACCTAACATCTCTTGACCCAGCAATTCTAAAACTAAGACGCTGCGAAGACGAGACAGTCCTTGTGTTCAGCTGGTACGTCCAATACAGTGTGAAAGTAAGGAGGCAGTCTCTAGCTGTTATATATATAACAAGTGTACATTTTCCCCAAACAAACCAAGGGCTGTATAATAAGCATACATTTCCCTCGCAACCCAAATCAAAAGCTAGTAAGGCTGGGCAACACTTCCTCACATGCAGGCTTCATGGTATAAAAAGATGAGGGAAGTTTGGAACCTGGTAGAACATCATCTGAGGATTCAGCGTGTGAATATGGCACTGCCTTAGCCTTCCAACAAAAAGCTGACTGCTCTGAAGCAGCCAATTCCAAGGATAGTAACAAGTGGCAACTCGACACCTACTGGGTGACATCATGACACTGTGAACTTTTTGGTGGCAGAAGTCCTGTTTCAATCACCTCCAGTACCTGGCACACAATCATAGCACAACTAATATTTGCCAACTGAATGAAAGAATCCTCAGCAGTTGGCATTTTGCCATGATGGCAGGAAAGCTACAAGGTGAGCTCACTGTGAATGGCCAGCAGGGTGGATTCACTGTTCTGCAGGACTTTTCTTTACTATTTTGAACTGCATTCCAAGGAACTCTTTTTACTACATAGGCCTTGCATATTAGTTAGGTAACTCTTTTCACAGAATTACAGGATTTTACAACTCCAGAGGATCTCAGTATTTCCAAATAAAAAGAGAGTGTTTTCTTTTTTTTGAGAGTGTCTCACTCTGTCGCCCAGGCTGGAGTACACTGGCACAATCTCGGCTCATTGCAACTTCCACCTCCCGGGTTCAAGCGATTCTCCTGCCTCAGCTTCCCTAGTAGCTGGAATTACAGGCGTGCGCCATCACACCCAGCTAATTTTTGTATTTTTACTAGAGACGGGGTTTCACCATGTTGGCCAGGCTGGTCTCGAACTCCTAACCTCAAGTGATTCACTTGCCTCAGCCTCCCAAAATGCTATAATTATAGGCGTGAGCCACTGTGTCTGGACAAAAGAGGGTGTTTTTGTGTGTGTTTAATTTTACTTTACTTTTAGAGATGGAATCTTGCCATGTTGCCCAGGCTGGCCTCAAACTCCTGGGCTCAAATAATCCTGCCTCAGCCTCCCAAGCAACTAAGACTACAGCGGTGCACCACCACGTCTGGCTAACTTTTAACTTTTTGTAGACAGGGTTTTGCAATGTTGCCCATGCTGGCTTCAAATTTCCAGTCTCAAGTGATCCTCCTGCCTCAGCTTCCAACAGTGCTGGAATTACAGGTGTGAGCCACTTTGCCCAGCCACAAAATATGCTTTTTTTTTTTTTTTTTTTTTTTTTTTTGAGATGGAGTCTCGCTCTGTCACCCAGGCTGGAGGGCAGTGGTGCAATCTTAGCTCGCTGCAACCTCCACCTCCTGGGTTCAAGCAATTCTCTGCCTCAGCCTCCCGAGTAGCTGGGATTACAGGCACCCACCACCATACCTGGCTAATTTTTGTATTTTTTTTTTTTTTTTAGTAGAGACGGGGTTTCACCCTCTTGACCAGGCTGGTCTTGAACTTCTGACCTCAAGATCCACCCGCCTCGGCCTCCCAAAGTGCTGGGATTACAGGCGTGAGCCACAGCGCCCAGCCCAAAATATGCATTTTTAAAAGATACTTGCCAAGCAAGTATGTAGAACAAAGCATATACATTTTTAATAAACTCACTTGCCTAGGCGATATTTTAATCCCTAATAAAAAAAGAACTTGGCTGGGTGTGGTAGCTCACTCCTGTAATCCCCGCACTTTGGGAGGCCGAGGCAGGCGAATCACTTGAGGTCAGGAATTCGAGCCTGATCAACATGGCAAAACCCCGTCTCTACTAAAAATGCAAAAATTAGCCAGGGGTGGTAGTGCACATCTGTAATCCCCAGCTACTAGGCCTCCCTGAGGCAGGGATTACAGGCTTGAACCCCGCGGGGCAGAGGTATGCATTTTGAGCTGAGATTGTGCCATTGCACTCCAGCCTGGGCAACAAGCGAGATTCCGTTTAATAAAATCAATAAGTAAAATAAAAGCTAATAAAAAAAGAACTCGCGGGGTGTGGTAGCTCAAGCCTGTAATCCCGCACTTTGGGAGGCTGAGACAGGGTGGAATCACTTGAGGTCAGGAGATCGAGACCATCCTGGCTAACACAGTGCAAAACCCCGTCTCTACTAAAAAATACAAAAAACTAGCCGGGGGTGGCGGGCGCCTGTGGTCCCAGCTACTAGGAGGCTGAGGCAGGAGAATGGCTTGAACCCGGGGGCGGAGCTTGCAGTGAGCTGAGATCAGGCCACTGCACTCCAGCCTGGGCGACAGAGCGAGACTCTGTCTCAAAAAAAAAAAAAAAAAAAAAAGCAAAAAAAAGAACTCATCCCACTTTTGAATTAAATTCTACTTACTGGTTTGGCCTTATTTTCAGAGTGGGCCCAAGCATTTCCCAAAACACTCTAGATTTATTCATATACCCTTGGTTTGAAAGGACCATAAAAATTAAAGATCCTGGACTTCTTTTCTCCCTGTCTCCTAGATACACTCCCCTCACAGCCTCCCCGACTCCCCTTACCTGATATAGGAGGTGGGTCATTGGCATTGACATTGAGGAGCTTGGGCCACACTTTTCGTCTGATCTCATCAGTCAGGAGCCCTCCTTCACTGATAGCCATGCGTCTAAGGGCAGCCACATCAGTGGGATCACTGTTCAGAGCCTGGTGTATCTCTGCCACTTTCTTTTTCCTTTTGGCGTTAAAGTCTGAAAATAACGATAGGGAAGAATTAGGCGTATATTCAGCACGTGCATGTTTTCTGCCTAGGACTCAATCTCCTTTTTGATGTGAGGTACAGGTAGTATCTCCTCTGAGCTCTAAGACTGCCTGCTGGCATAAAGGCTCATAGCCACATGTACTGTCATTTCAGGCCCAGTCTACTGGCCCTCATGGGGGAGGCTTGGAGAGCCCATTATAAAACAGATTTTAAATCGCCAAAAAAGGAAGTCTCTTTTTATAGGTCTGAACCAAAAATCATAGGCACAGACTGGAAATAATTATTAGTTGTTGTTTTTAAGAGACAGTGTCAGCTGGGTGTGGTGGCTCACGCCTGTAATCCCAGAACTTTGGGAGGCCGAGGCAGGCGGATCACAAGGTCAGGAGTTTGAGACCAGCCTGGTCAATATGGTGAACCCCCGTCTCTAATAAAAATACAAAAATTAGCTGGGCATGGTGGTGCTCACCTGTAGTCCCAGCTACTCAGAAGGCTAAAGCAGAAGAATAACTTAAACCCGGGAGGCAGAGGTTGCAGTGAGCCAAGATCGTGCCACTGCACTCCAGCCAGGATGACAAAAAAAAAAAGAAGAAAAATAAAGAGACAGTGTCTCTCTAAGTTGCCCAGGCTGGCCTCAAACACCTAGGCAACACTGATCCTCCCACCTCAGCCTCCCAAAGAGCTGGGACTACAGGTGCATGCCACCATGCCTGGCCCAGAAATAATTATACGTTTTTAAAATTATTTTTATTTTTGAGATGGAGTCTCGGTCTGTAGCCCAGGCTAGAGTACAGTGGCGGAATCTCAGCTCACTGCAAGTCCGCCTCCCGGGTCCCAGTTCAAGCAATTCTCCTGCCTCAGCCTACCAAGTAGCTCAGATTTTAGGCATGCACCACCATGCCTAGCAATATTTTTGTATTTTTAGTAGAGATGGGCTTTCACCATGTTGGCCAGGGTGGTCTTGAACTCCTGACCTTGTGATCCTCCTGCCTCAGTCTCCCAAAGTGCTGGGATTACAGGTGTGAGCCACCATGCCCAGCCTATACGTACATTTTTTTTTTTTTTTTTTGAGATGGAGTCTTGGTCTGTCACCAAGCTGGAGAGCAGCGGCACAATCTCAGCTCACTGCAACCTCTGCCTCCTGGGTTCAAGTGATTCTCCTGCCTCAGCCTCCCAATACATTTTTAAAAAAAACAGGTAAGCCAGGCTGGGCGCGGTGACTCATGCCTGTAATCCCAGCACTTTGGGAGGCCAAGGTGGGTGGATCACCTGAGGTCAGGAGTTTGAGACCAGCCTGGCCAACATGGTGAAACCTCGTCTCTACTAAAAATACAAAAAAAATTAGCTGGGCATGGTGGCCTGCGCCTGTAATCCCAGCTAGTCGGAAGGCTGAGACAGGAGAATCGCTTGAACCCGGGAGGCGGAGGTTGCAGTGAGCCAAGATTGCGCCACTCCAGCCTGAAACAGAGTGAGACTCTGTCTCAAAAAAAAAAAAAAAAAAAAAAGATAAGTGAAAAAAGAGATGTAAGCCGGGCGCGGTGGCTCAAGCCTGTAATCCCAGCACTTTGGGAGGCTGAGACGGGCGGATCACGAGGTCAGGCGATCGAGACCATCCTGGCTAACATGGTGAAACTCCGTCTCTACTAAAAAAAAAAAAACTAGCCGGGCGAGGTGGCGGGTGCCTGCAGTCCCAGCTACTCGGGAGGCTGAGGCAGGAGAATGGCGTGAACCGGGGAGGCGGAGCTTGCAGTGAGCTGAGATCCGGCCACTGCACTCCAGCCTGGGCGACAGAGCGAGACTCCATCTCAAAAAAAAAAAAAAAAAGAAAAAAGAGATGTGTTAAAATCAGACAGATCTTGGTTCACATCCTGGGTCTGCCACTTATCTGATCCATAATCTTGGGCAGATGACTTCCCTGCTCTGGGCCTCTGGACTGACACCCTCTTGTCAGGATAGTTACCATGGTACACAGTAGAAACTTATTAAGTTTTAGTTCCTCTCCTCACTCTGAAACAACACGTATTTTACAAATCAACCTACAGATATTTAATTAGTACATAATATGCAAAGCACTAAGGAGATATACTGTGTAAGTAACAAGCAAGGAATTACAATTATAATAAATGCTCAGTAAATTCAGGCATATCTAGCAGTTAGTGTCAATGTTTTCATAAAAGAATGTCTGTTCATTCTTAATTCCCAAACTTCACAGAGCATATACATCTCTTACTGTAACAATTTTTTCCTGTTGTTTAGATAGGAAAAATGCATGTCACCAAAACTCAGTACTACATTGAAAACAAAACCACATGAAAAAGTCTCCTGTTACACGTTACTACAACTGGTAAAAACATTAGAATCACATAGAGATTTTTTTTTTTTTTTTGAGATGGAGTCTTACTCTGTCGCCCAGGCTGGAGTGTAGTGGTGCAATCTCAGCTCACTACAACCTCCCTGTCCCAGGTTCAAGTGATTTTCCTGCCTCAGCCTCCCGGGTAGCTGGAATTACAGGCATGCACCACCACGCTCGGCTAATTTTTTTTTTTTTTTTTTGATGGGGTTTCACCATGTTGGCCAGGGTGGTCTCGAACTCCTGACCTCAAGTGATCCACCTGCCTCAGCCTCCCAAAGTTCTGAGATTACAGGTGTGAGCCACCATGCCTGGCCAACACAGAGTTGTTTTCAAAACCAGAGTGTCAAAGGGTACTTGGGTTTCCAGTGTGGCTGGTGGGGTGAGAGGCTGTGACACTGCATACAAAGGAACTGTTCCTTAAAAACCATAATAAGTAATGTTTTAAGCATCTTACATCCTTATGCGATAGTCTGTTACTCATAGGCATTTTGCCATGTTTAAACTGCTTTTTAGGGCTGGTCTCCTGTGTGGTGCTGTTTACAACTCATTCATGACAATCAGATTTCTTTGTTCCTTTTCCACTCCCACTGCTTTACTTGACTAGCCTTCCAATACATAAATAAACAAATAAATAAATAAATAACTTTTTTAGGAAATTGGTTGGGAATTTGTGGTTAGTAGCCATCATATCATTTTTCTATGTGAAATAACAGAGTATTGCTTTTTGTCCTTTTGGCTAAGATCAGGGGAGATAAAGGAGTAAAAGGCTCTGAGAGTTTGCATACAGAATGTCTGCTTTTAGGGACGGCTTGCTGAAGTTTAAATGGATGATGCCTGTATTTCGGTTCTTTCTGGTTGTCGGTACCATTGAGAAAATATGTCAAAAACACAAGAAACATTACACGAGACAACACCAAATGTCACAAGGCAGTAGACTATAATTGTCAAAAAAGGCGCGTGCAGACAATAATGACTAAGAGCTCAGAGACTACAGTGGGTCAGGGCCAAGCTAACCTGAGAACTGTACCTTAAAAAGGAAGGGGAGCAAAACTCTCTTGACATGCTTAATTGTGATGTTTAACGGACATCCTTGCAGTGCAAGACAACCTTTTTAAAATAAATTCTCGGCCGGGGACAGTGGTTCACGTCTGTAATCCCAGTACAGACCAAGTACGGGGCCAAGGCAGGCAGATCACCTGAGGTCAGGAGTTTGAGACCAGCCTGGCCAACATGGTGAAACCCTGTCTCTACTTTAAAAATACAAAAAAAAACGGCCGGGCGCGGTGGCTAGCCTGTAATCCCAGCACTTTGGGAGGCCGAACGGGCGGAACGAGGTCAGGAGATCGAGACCATCCTGGCGAACACGGTGAAACCCCGTCTCTACTAAAAAATACAAAAAACTAGCCGGGCGAGGCGGCGGGCGCCTGTAGTCCCAGCTACTCGGGAGGCTGAGGCAGGAGAATGGCGTAAACCCGGGAGGCGGAGCTTGCAGTGAGCTGAGATCCGGCCACTGCACTCCAGCCCGGGCGACAGAGCCAGACTCCGTCTCAAAAAAAAAAAAAAAAAAAAAAAAAAAAATAAATAAATAAATAAAAATAAAAATACAAAAAACTAGCAAGGCATGGTGGCGGGCGCCTGTGGTCCCAGCTAGTCAGGAGGCTGAGGCAGGAGAATCGCTTGAACCCGCAAGGTGGAGGTTATAGTGAGCCGAGATAGCGTCACTGCACTCCAGCCTGAGCGTCAGAGCAAGACTCTGTCTCAATCAATCAATCAATCAATCAATACATTCTCTCGGCTTCAGACCCACCTATCTTTGGTCTCTTAAGTTAAATCCAAAGCAGCACCCATCACATCTGCCTTTTCTTCACTTTTGTCTCCCATTGCTTCCGGATACCTTCTTCCTTTTCCTGCAAAGCCCATTCTGCTGGAGTGGAAAAGTCCAACGCCTTGATACCAGGATCTTGCTCAGTCACCCAAGATGGAGTGCAGTGGCACAATCATGGCTCACTGCAGCCTCAACCATATATATATAGTTTAAATAAATCAATAAATTCTCTCTTAATGATGGTTCGAGCCTCACCACTTGATTAGGAGAATCAGCATAACCTGTAGGATCTTACTTGGAATTGAATTCTGTATTGTAATTTTGTTCCTGTTCATTTTTAAATTTTATTTTTGTTTCACTGGAAAGATGATGCTCAGTTTTAAATGTTAAAAGTGTACGGGCAAAAGGCCAGGTGCAGTGGCTCACACCCGTAATCTCAGCACTTTGGGAGGCCAAGGCAGGCGGATCACGAAATCAGGCGTTCAAGACCAGCCTGACCAACATGGTGAAAACCCCGTCTCTACTAAAAACACAAAAATGAGCCTGGCCTGGTGGCGCGCGCCTGTAATCCCAGCTACTCAGGAGGCTGAGGCAGGAGAATTGCTTGAACCCCGGTGGTGGAGGTTGGAGTGAGCCAAGATCGCACCACTGTACTCCAGCCTGGGAGGCATAGTGAGACTGCATCTCAAAAACAAACAAACAAAAGTGTATGAGTTAAGGGAACCAGGTACAATGGCTCACGCCTGTAATCCCAGTGCTGTGGAGGGCCGCAGTGTGAGAATCGCTTGAGCCCACAAGATTGAGAACAGCCTGGGCAACAAAGTGAGACCCTGTCTCTACAAAATGTACGAAAAGTTAGCCAGGCATGGTGGTCCCAGCTACTTAGGAGGCTGGGGCGAGAGGATCACTTGAGCCCAGGAGTATAAGGCTGCAGTGAGCTATGATAGCACCATTGCACTTCAGCCTAGGTGACAGAGCAAGACCCTATTATCAAGGCACTGGACTTTTCCACTCCAGCAGAATGGGCTTGGCAGGAAAAGGAGGAAGGTATCCTGGTGACCTGTCTTTAAAAACAAAAACAAGGCTGGGCACGGTGGCTCATGCCTGTAATCCCAGCACTTTGGGAGGCCGAGACGGACAGATCACCTGAGATCAGGAGTTCGAGACCAGCCTGACCAACATGGAGAGACCCCGTCCCTACTAAAAATACAAAATTAGCTGGGCGTGGTGGCGCAGGCCGGTAATCCCAGCTACTCAGGAGGCTGAAGTAGGAGAATTGCTTGAACCCAGGGGACAGAGGTTGCGGTGAGCTGAGATTGCAGATCGCGCCATTGCACTCCAGCCTGGGCAACAAGAGCAAAACTCTGTTTCAAAACAACAACAACAACAGCCAGGCGCAGTGGCTCATGCTTGTAATCCTGGCACTGTGGGAGGCCGAGGTGGGCAGATCACCTGAGGTCGGCAGTTCGAGGCCAGCCTGACCAACATGGAGAAACCCCATCTCTACTAGAAGTACAAAAAATTATCTGGGTATGGTGGCACATGCCTGTAATCCCAGCTACTCGGGAGGCTGAGACAGGAGAATTGCTTGAACCTGGGAGGCAGAGGTTGCAGTAAGCCGAGACGATGCCATATGCCACTGCACTCCAGCCTAGGCAACAAGAGCAAAACTCCGTCTCAAAAAACAAACAAACAAAAAACAAAAACCAAAAGCAGCCAGGGACTGTGGCTCATGCCTGTAATCCTACCCTTTTTTTTTTTTTTTTTTTGGAGACAGAGTCTCGCCCTGTCACCCAGGCTGGAGTGCAGAGACGCAATCTCGGCTTACTGCAACCTCCACCTCCCAGGTTCAAGTGATTCTCCTGCCTCAGCCTCCTGAGTAGCTGGGATTACAGGCGCGCGCCACCATGCCTGGCTAATTTTTTCTTTTCTTTTTTGTATTTTTAGTAGAGACAGGGTTTCACCATGTTGGTCAGACTAGTCTCGAACTTCTGACTTTGTGACCCGCAAGTCTCGGCCTCCCAAAGTACTGGGATTACAGGCGTGAGCCACCACACCCAGCCTATCCCAGCACTTCAGGAGGCTGAGGCAGGTGGATCACTGAGGTCAGGAGATTTGAGACCAGCCTGGCCAACATGGTGAAACCCCATCTCTATTAAAAATACAAAAATTAGGCGTGGTGCGGTGGCTCACACCTGTAATCCCAGCACTTTGGGAGGCCAAGGCAGGCGGATCATGAGGTCAGGAGATCAAGACCATCCTGGCTATTACGGTGAAACCTCATCTTTACTAGAAAAATACAAAAAAATTAGTCAGGCATGGTGGCAGGCACCTGTCGTCCCAGCTATTCGGGAGGCTGAGGCAGGAGAATAGCGTGAACCTGGGAGGCGGAGCTTGCAGTGAGCCGAGATCGCACCACTGCACTCCAGCCTGGGGCACAGAGCGAGACTCCATCTCAAAAAAAAAAAAAAATTAGCTGGGCATGGTGGCAGTCACCTGTAATCTCAGCTACTCAGGAGGCTGAGGCAGGAGAATCGCTTAAACCTGGGAGGTGGGGAATGCAGTGAGCTGAGATCATGCCACTGTACTCCAGCATGAGTGAAAAGAGCAACACTCTGTCTCAAAAAAAAAAAGGCAAAAAGAACATGGATTCACCTGCTTATATAAGAAAAAAGGGGAAAAAAAAGTACAAGTTGCCTTGTTACAATAAAACTAAATGTGTATACACATAAAGGAAAGGAAGGACATTCAGGGCCTGGGATGAAGGATACAGAAGAAAGGCCAAGAGATACGGCCCTTCCATTTGACAGTAAATAGACTAATGAAAAAACATTTATGTAGTATATATTAGACGCAAGGCACCAGAGTTCATGTGAAGTGGAAGATATCACCAGAAGGTAGGGTAGATTTTAGAAAGGACTAACATCAGAAGGTACATTAGATTTTAGAAGGGACACTAAGCAGCTTCCCCAGCAATGTTCTAGTCTGAGACCACAGTCTACAAACTGCTTCCATGACAAAGCTGTACATTATTATTATTATTTTATTTTTATTTATTTATTTTGCAACAGTCTTGCTTTGTATCCCAGGCTGGAGTGCAGTGGAGCAATCTTGGCTCGCTGGAACCTCTGTCTCTTGGGTTCAAATGATTCTCAGGCCTCAGCCTCCCAGGTAGCCAGGATTGTAAGCGCATGCTGCCACCACGCCTGGCTAAGTTTTTTGTGTTTTAGTAGAGATGGGGTTTCACCATGACAGGCTGGTCTTGAACTCCTGACCTCAAGTGATCTGCCTGCCTCAGCCTCCCAAAGTGCTGGGATTATAGGCATGAGCCATCACATCCGGCCCATTATTAACATAAATTAAAGTTGGTAGTAAGTCACAGGTGAGCTACCTACGAGACCTGAAACATAAAAACCACATAAACAGAGGCACTAACTGGTTTGGAGTCATGTGCAATTGGAGGTGCAGACAGAAAGATAATACAAGTGACTTTTCACCTCGGTAAACCTGCCCTCCTGGCTTCACTGCTGTTTCCTGGTAACCTAGTACGGTGACCATTTGTTCTCGTTTGTCTGAGATCTTCCTGGTTTATACCTAGAGTACTGGCAAATTGTTCACAGCAAACCCTTTTTGTTCCCTGTACTTTCAAATATGTCCCAGTTTGGATGCCAAATTAAATGGTTACCCTACCTAGAAATCATTAAAAATAAAACCCCTTCTGGGCACGCCTATAATCCCAGTACTTTGGGGGGCCGAGGCGGGCAGATTACCTGAGGTCTGGAGATCGAGATCAGCCTGACCAACATGTTGAAACCCTGTCTCTACTAAAAATACAAAAATCAGCCAAGTGTGGTGGTGCACGCTTGTAGTCCCAGCTACTCAGGAGGCTGAGGCAGGAGAATCACTTGAATCCGGGAGGCAGAGGTTACAGTATGCCGAGATCGCGCCACTGTACTCCAGACTGGGCAACAGAGTGAGACTCTGTCTCATAAAATAAATAAATAAATAATAAAATAAAATAGGCTGGTGGCTCATGCCTGTAATCCCAGAACTTTGGGAGGTCGAGGCAGGCGGATCACCTGAGGTCAGGTGTTCCGAGACCAGCCTGACCAACATGGCAAAACCCCATCTCTACTAAAAATACAAAATTAGCCAGATGTAGTGGCGGGTGCCTGTAATCCCAGTTACTTGGGAGGCTGAGGCAGGAGAATCGCTTGAACCCAGGAGGTGGAGGTTACAATGAGCTGAGATCGTGCCATTGCACTCCAGCCTTGGCAACAAGAGCAAAACTCCGTCTCAAAAAAATAAATAAATAAAATAAAAATAAAAATAAAATAAAATAAAATAAAATAAAATAAAATAAAATAAAATAAAAAGCACTGCCGGCATGGTTTTTAGTTGAGACGGGGCTCATGCCTATAATCCCAGCACTTTAGGAAGCCAAGGTGGGCGGATTGCTTGACCCCGGTATTTGGAGAGCAACCAGCCTGCGCAACATGGCAAAATCTTGTCTCTACAAAAAATAGCTGGGTGTGACAGCGTGCACCTGTAATTCCAGCTGCTTAGGAGGCAGAGGCGGGTTGTAGTGAGGCATGATTGTGCCACTGCACTCCAGCCTGGGTGACGGAGTAAGGCTCTGTCTCAAAAATAAACAAACAAAAATCTCCAGTTTCTTCTGTCAGCATAGCACCTAGTCAATTGTTCATGAGATGTGTCAAGCTCTTGACTCAGGTGTGCCCTTCTATCCATTCATCTGCCTGCCCATTTGTCCAGTCATTCTTCAGTCTGTCACTTAATGACTGTCTACTTGTATTAAGCACTGTACTGGGGATAAAAAAGATGAATTACTCCCTCCCGGCCCTTGAAGGGCTCACAGCAGGGACACAAACAATTATTATATATAATAGAATCTAAGGGATTATGAAAATCCAGAGGAAAGAATGACTATTTCTTTGGTTTTTTTTTTGAGATGGAGTTATGCTCTTGTTGCCCAGGCTGGAGTGCAGTGGCACGATCTCGGTTCACCGCAACCTCCGCCTCCCGCGTTCGAGCAATTTTCCTGCCTCAGCCTCCAGAGTAGCTGGGATTACAGACATTCACCACCATGCCTGGCTAATTTTTTGTACTTTTAGTAGAGACGGGGTTTTGCCATGTTGGTCAGGCTGGTCTCGAAATCCTGACCTGAGGTGATCCACCTGCCTCGGCCTCCCAAAGTGCTGGGATTACAGCAGTGAGCTACCGTGCCCGGCCAAGAATGACTACTTCTAAAGCAGTCAGGAAAGGCTTCACCAAGAACATATTCTGGATCCTTCTTTTCAATTTTTTTTCTTTTTTTTGAGATGGAGTTTCACTCTTGTTGCCCAGGCTGGAGTGCAGTGGCGCGATCTTGGCTTACTGCAACCTCCACATCCCAGGTTCAAGCGATTCTCCTGCCTCAGCCTCCCGAGTAGCTGGGATTACAGGCACGCGCCACCATGCCTGGCTAATTTTGTATTTTTGGTAGAGATGGGATTTCTCCATGTTGGTCAGGTTGGTCTCAAACTCCCAACCTCAGGTGATCCACCCACCTCGACCTCCCAAAGTGTTAGGATTACAGGTGTGAGCCACCGCATCTGGCCCTTCTTTTTAATTTTTATTTATTTATTTAGACAGGGTCTCACTCTGTTGCCCTGGCTGGAGTACAGCAGCACGATCACAGCTCACTGCAGCCTCAACCTCTAGGGCTCAAGCGATCCTCCCACCTCAGACTTCTGTGCCACCATGCCTAATTTAAAAAAATTTTTTATAGAGGTGGGGTCTCACTATGTTGCCCAGACTGATCTTGAACTCCTGGGCTCAAGCAATCCTCCTGCCTCAACCTCCCAAAGTGATAGGATTACAGATGTGAGCCACCACACTGGGCTCTGGTACCTTCTTAAAGAAAATTTTGCCAAAGGGAAGAGTGTGTTAAGGGGAAAGTACTCCAGGCAGAAGAAAAGAGTTATATGCAAAGACCTTGTCACATGAAAGAAACACCATATCCAGGAAACAAAGAGTTCTATGACGCTGAAGTGTCAGGTAAAGGGAGAGAACAGAAGCAGGTAGCGCCGCAGTAAAAGAGGCCGGGCTGCATTTATCCCGCACAGGAGTCTGGGTTTATCCCGCACTCACGAGGAACACAGGGAGGGATTTTACTTTGGGCCTGAGGGCCATCCTTTGGAAGACCAGGCTGTATGTTTTCAAGAGGGGTCAAAAACACGCAGGAAACAGAGAAGACTTTTTATATAACATTGGTGGAGGCAAAACCTGAGAAGAATTTCCAACAAAGAGAAAAAAATCTAACATATTTAATTTTTTTTAACTTGGGAGTACCCCTGCACTTTCCACACATCACAAATTGACAGCACTTGAGCGGCAATACTGAATACTGCTTGAGGGAAGCTGACATTCAAAAATCTTGTTAACCTATTTGCTAAGAGTATGATAACTTCTCTTCAGTTTGTTTAGACATACATCCACCTCACCTCTCTTTCTAAATAAGTTATTCGGCAATCTGGGGGAAAGGAAATCTTGTATCTTGGGGGAAAAAACACTATGCAGTCAACTGAATTTCCATGAGGTTTTGGCAAACCATATGCCAGAATGTTACTTAATTCTAAACTCAAATCCTCAAATCATACCTCCCATAACTCATTTCTCTTAAGATTCTGTCCCAATTTTTTTTTTTTTTTTTTTTTTTTGAGGCAGGGTCTTACTCTGTTACCCAGGCTGGAGTACAGTGGCACGATCGTGGCTCACTGCAGCCTTGACCTCCTGGGCTCAAGTGATCCTCCTGCCTCAGCCTCCCAGGTAGCTGGGACCACAGACAGGCTCCATCTGGCCCAGTTACTGTGTGTGTGTGTGTGTGTGTGTGTGTGTGTGTGTGTGTGTATATATATATATTTTTTTTTGGTAGAGAAAAAAAATGTTGCCCTGTGTGTGTGTGTGTGTGTGTGTGTGTGTGTGTATATATATATATATTTTTTTTTTTTTTTTGGTAGAGAAAAAAAATGTTGCCCAGGCTGATCTTGAACTCCTGGATTCTAGTGATCCTCCCACCTCGATCTCCCAAAGTGCTGGGATTACAGGCATTGAGCCACCATACCTGGCCTCCAATTCTATTTTTAATACTGCATTTCAAAATTTACTTACTATTTCAAAATTTTTGGCACTCTGTGGGAACGCAACAAATACACGCAGAATATAATAAGTGATTTAGTTTATCGTTCCTCTGGAAAAAACTGGCTTGCAGTAAATGACATTATTTTTCCCATACTGTTAAGATGATGCTCACTGCAGAACTCTCTATAAACAGATCTGCAGACTCTTTGGCCTGTTTCTAAAACTACTGGTGTTTCCCAGAGTAGGATGCTGCCCCAGTGTGGATTTCGACTGCTGTTTTTTTCAGGCCCCAACACCACCTTCCTCAACCCCACACCCTAGTGAGTAAATGTCAGTGGCCGATGGAGAAAGCACTCACACGTGTGCCACTCTGACAAATACTTTATTCCAACTAAATGTATAGACTTTCACTGTGACATAAAAAGGGAAGAGGAAACAGAAAACTCAAGTGAGCAAAAGATGTATGAATACAGAGTGAGATCAACTGCTAGATGACACAGGGAGGGAGGTTAGCAGCATCTCCACTGAAAAACAAATTCACAGACATCCTGTTTATTTCCGAAAGAGAAACACCATAGAGCTATTCTTGGGATGTTCAGGAAAAGATTAAAATAAACGCCTATTATGTATTGTATTTCAAGATAAACTTTATAGATTTAGAGCAGGACACGCATTTCTGGACTTGAGAATGCCATATCTGCTTGGAATAAAAGCCCACATTTCATCTAGAGGTAGAATGTATGTCATTCTAATCTCCCTCAATCCTTTCTTCTCCAATTTCTTTATTGCCCCATTTACAAGAGAGTGCACTATTATTCCAAAGACGAAACCTTCCAAATTCCTTTACAGTAGAGGTCTTGGCTATCATAACCATGATGGAACAAAATGACTGTCCTACAGCTGGCTGCAAAATATAAGACTGCTATAAATAAATCCCTGATGCCTGAAAAGTAATTCATTCGACAAAGGAAGATAGGTATGACTTTGGCCTACTCTTCATTAGAATGCTTATTTTAATTTATTTATTTATAAAGAGTGCAAAGCAGACTTCATTTGAGGGGTACCACAGCAACAGGTATAGAAACAACTGCAACAGGGTCTTGTAGTCAGGGAGAGAGATCAGACTCAACTCCCTAAAATGTTAATTTTAACAATGGGACACTTTAACTGAACTGTTGTTCTTAATGGTTCAGATGAAGATGACACAACCCACTACTGTCTTAAATTTCTCCCAACTCTGGCTACAGAATCCAGGTAAAGATTTCTGCCTCCTCAGAGTAATAGGCATGTCCAAAATCACCTGGATTAGGGCACTTAATATACAGGGAAGGGACAATAACAACTAAAGATGACCACTATCCATGCCTCATCTAAAAGTTTTTTCATGTATTTTTCCATATCACCAAAACAAATACTAACTTGGATCAACTAATTTATATAATGGAATCTCGTGTGAGAGTACAAAATTCCATACTGATTATTTGGTTTAAGCTTGCATTATCATAAAAGCTTTACAGTCTTTAAACTGAAGTTAAGCTCACATTAAGCAATGCTAGTCTTAAAACAATGGAGGGTTGGGGACGTTTTCTGTGGAGGGAGGGAGACAGACATCCCCCTACACCCACCCACAACTCCTGACATTGACATTGGAAATTAACTTAAAAATTTATGCCTGTAGTCCCAGCTACTCAGGAGGCTGAGGTAGGAGGATCACTTAAGTCCAGGAGTTGGGAGGTGACAGTGAGCTTTGACTGTGACACTGCACTCCAGCCCGGGTGACAGAGCAAGATCCCATCTCTCAAAAAAAAAAAAAAAAAAAAAAATGCTTTAACTCCATGTCTGTACCAGAAGACCACAGCAGGAGACCACAGAGACTCTTCAGTCTGGGTAAGAGTCCTATTAAACACAAAATAAAACAAAGTAGCCTCTGTTTTTGGAGGTCTTAACTAGTAGTTTCTACAAAACAGTATCCAAATTAGCAAAAATTCTGTTAACTACCTGGAACATAAAGCAGGTTATAAAGACTTAAGAATGTTTCACCCCTATAATGGAAAAAAAACAGTCTAGTGAGTAAACCAATCTGATCATAAACGCTACAAAAGAGGGATAAGCATTAGGAACTTTGCCAACAATACTCTGATATGATTAAAAAACAAAACAGTAACAAAAACAAAAAACCTCATTTTTAAATTTGTCCCATTCATCCAGAGAAGCAAAATCAAGGAAACTAGAGGCGGTAAAGTCTTGCAACAGACACACAGCTGCACTGCCAACAGGTCACAAGACCCATGTTGCCTAGGGCATTGACTATTATGCCACTGAGGACAGACATCACACAAACACCAGTAATGAAAGGGTTACGGTGCCAAAGGGTTCAGAGCTCCATCCACTTTCATTCAGTATCAGAACATGAGAAAAAGGGAAAAAACAGAAAATGAGCCCAAATAAAATATAAAATAAAATATGAATACCAGCAGCTTCCTCAAAATACGTGGGTTGAATAACGTGTTTGGCTCTGTTATGGGTACCATCCATCAGAGGACTGGAAATGGAGAAAGTCACCTTAGTCTTCCTCAAGGAAAAAATATTTAACTTGGTTCACGGTGTACATTCATAATTTTAACTGTCATGTATTTATTGAATGAAAAACATTTGAGAACATAATGTGCAACAAAAACATGAGTTCACAGAAATGGTCCAAACTAAAAGAGTATAAAAATAGAATCGCTTTGTATACAATAATTTACTCATTATTGAGATAGGGTCTCCATCTGTCACCCAGGCTGGAGTACAATGGCGCAATCATAGAGTAGCCTCCAAGTCCTGGGTTCAAGCGATCCTCCCGCCTCAGCCTCCTGAGTCGTTGGGATCACAGGCTCGAGCCTCCACATCTGGGGTTAAAAAAAAAACTTTTTGTAGAGATGAGGCCTCGCTATGCTTCCCAGCCTGACCTCGAAATCCTGGCCTCAATCGATCCTCCAACCACGGCCTCCCAAAGCGCTGGGATTACAGGCGGGAGCCATAGCGCCAGGTCGCTTTTACACAACTAATCAACATTAAAATAGGTGGCAGAAGACAGACAGAAAGTCTATTTGTGGTTGCCAGGCTTCGTGAATACTGGGGAATGGGGAGTGCCTGCTAATGGGTAAGGGTTTCATTTCGGAATCAGACAGCGGCGATGGCTGCACAACTTTGTGAATGTGCTAAGAATCACTGAACTGTGCACCTTAAAGGGAGAATTGTATGGTAATTAAATCGGCGGTACGCGGACAGCGCGTCAATCAAGCCGGCGACAGTGAATGAAGTTCGGGAGAGCTGATTTCCCTCGGGGAGGCGGCTCCGGGAGTCTGCGAACGTGGCGGACGCCTGGGACGGGGTGGGCCTGCCAGCGCTCGGGGAGTCCCGGTCCTCTCCAGACGGAAGAAAGCCGGGGCGCGCAGCTCCCGCCCGCTCTTCTGCCTGGGGACGCTACTCTGCCGCCAGACTCCCTCGGGTCAGCTCGGCACCCGCCCGAGCCCCCCCGTTCCAGGCCCTCTCCCCATCAGACGTGCCTCGGGCCCTCCGCCTCTTCCTCTCTCGCCGCCCGGAACCCCGCCGCAGCCCCGGGTCGCCAGCCCGCGCCCCTCCGGCACCGCCTCCGCCACCAGCTGCCACTGCCCCCTGGGCCGCCCTCGCAGGCCGCTGCCGGCGCCCTGGTCGGCTTCCGTACCTGCCTTCTCCGTGCCGCCGTCCCAGTGGCTGGAGTTGGGGCCGTCGCCCTGCGCACTCCGGAGGGCCATGCCCCGGGGGCCCGGGCCCCCACCCGAGCCCCGGCTGGTGGCGGAGCCGGGAGAAAACGCGGCTCCGACCGCGGGACGTAGCGCCCGCTCGGCATCGGCAGGCTCCGCTCGGTCGGCCAGCGGCGCGCAGGCGCGAAGGCGCCCCGCTAGCCCCGCCCCGCGCCGGCACGTGACCTTGCGCTACGCCTGGACGCGGAAGGGGGCGGTGAGCGCGCTGAGCAGTTAGTTTCCTCTGCGCTGTAGACTCTATGGTGTAGAGTGTGGCGCTTTTGAACGAGTGTGCTCAAGACCGGCTGTCATTTCCTTTGCTTCTTTCATCTGTTAAATAGTATAGATGATAATAAAAATATTGAACTCACAGGGTTATTGAGAGTGTTTAGAACATTACCAAGCATATAGTAAATACTCAACAATTATGACAAATCTTTGCTTACCAAGGATTTTTATTTTTTTTTACCTCCTGTCTCATCTCCCCACACGAACTCCTGTCATCAGTTCTTGGGTACTTGGGGATCTAGCAGGTTCATCTCATACGGGTCCGCAGGTTATGCACTGCACAAGGCCTGGGAGCGCCATTCACGTAGACGTTCATGTGAGCAGTGCCCCGCTTACATTGTGCAAAATAGTGGCCACTCATCTAAAGTAGCACTCTGGCTTATCAGGTCTGATTTCCTTCTCGTCTCCAGTGACGTTCCTTTCTTTCCAGTTGGACATCCATTCCCTTACTTACGTCCCTGATACTGTGATTGTGGCCTCCCGAATTTCTAGTACTAGCTCTTTATGCTGAGGTTCTTATAATTCCAGTTGCTTGATGACTCTCTTCCACCTCCCACCCCCAACTACAACAGTTCTTTATTATCCTGAGACCTCCAACCCATGAAACTCCTGACCTCGTGATCCACCCGCCTCAGCCTTCCAAAGTGCTGGGATTACAGGCAGCCACCGCGCACAGCCAAATTTTACAGTTTTATTCATAAATCTAGTAAATTATATCACTTATTTGGTCCCATTAATAAACTTAGCTAATTAAAATTCTTTGAACATTTGAAACTGCATTTATAAATTTAATTCATTTTTCTAAGTATCACAGTTTTCTGTCTAGCAAAGCCTTTCAAGTCCTTGTGTAATTCTTGTAAATATAATAAATTTATAAGAATACTGAGTCATGAGTACTTTTAAATGTGTCAATACAAATGAGATTTCATCTTAAAATCAACAGTCTGAATCTATTATTCAAATACATATTTGTAATTAGTACAAGAATAATCTATTAGAATTCTCAAAATTCTTTCTTTTTTTTTTTTTTTTGAGACAGAGTCTCACTCTGTCACCCAGGCTGGAGTGCAATAGTGATCATAGCTCACTGCAGCCTCAAGCTCCTGGGCTCAAGCTATCCTCCTGTTGCAGCCTCCTGAGTAGCTAAGACTACCATGCCTGGCTAATTTTTTTAGTTTTTATAGAGGGGGTGGGGAATCTCGCTATGTTGCCCAGGCTGGTCTCAAACTCCTGGCCTCAAAGGATCCTCCTGCCTTGGCCTCCCAAAGCTCTGGGATTACAGGCATGAGTCATAGTGCCAAGCTCTTGAAATTATCTTAAACATTATAAGAATTTAAAGTATCATGTTTACACATTAATGCAAAATTAACACTAGAAGTTTGAAAACATTTCTAGTCTTTGTTCTAAGTCATCTTTGAGACCTGGCACAATGGCTCATGCCTGTAATCCCAGCACTTTGGGAGGCCAAGGCCCACAGATCACTTGAGGTCTGGAGTTCAAGACCAGCCTCGCCAACGTGGTGAAACTCCGTCTCTACTAAAAATGCAAAAATTAGCTGGGCATGGTGGCGCTTGCCTATAATCCCAGCTACTTGGGAGGCTGAGGCAGGAGAATTGCTTGAACCTGGGAGGTGGAGGTTTCAGTGAGCCAAGATTGTGCCACTGCACTCCAGCCTAAGAGACAGAGTGAGACTCCATCTCAAAAAAAAAAAAAAAAAAAAAATGAAATGAAATGAAATAAATCATCATTGAGGTTAAAAGACGCTTAGTGCCCATTGAAGGAATAATTAAGTGATCGCAATTTAAGAGTAACCTGTTCAAACAATTTGAGGTATTTATTCCCTTCTCAGTTTACTGCGCTGGCCATCTAGTCAGTTGGATTCTTGTTTTTGGTAGTGACTGAACAGTGACCCCCACCCCATTCCCACCACCACAACTCTAGGACTAAACAGTTGTGTGGTCATTGCGAAGCTTGGGCCCCCCTCACCCTCTGTTAAAAAAAAAAGGAAGTGGCTGGTTCTCAGGGAAAAGGGAGAGATGCTCAAGCTAATGTCAAGTGCTCAGCAGGGTGAAGGAAGAGGTGTGCCTGTTGAGATACTCAGCTCCTGTTCTGGACTGGTACTCTACCTTCCGGGCAGCACATTGCCTAACTACACTCCATCAGCATGGAGCTCTAAATGACAGTCATTTTCTTCATAATCTCCCATGCCTACTCTTTTTGAAAGGAGTTCCATGTGTTGGGCAATAATTTTTCAAAAATTTTCCTGGACTAATAGAAAACAGGCTGTCAGGCCATGATCTGAGCATTGTGATGGTGCCCTGTGGCCTGGGCTTGGAGACCACAGGGCAGCCAGAGCCTGCCAGGCTGGCCTGCCACGGGGGCCCAGGACACCTGAAAGCACAGACATCTTGGAAGACTCAGAATCACAAACATGGAGAATACTGAACTCGTTTGTTTGGTCAACAAATTGTCTTAACTCTAGATCAGACCTTTCCTGGGACCCAATACAGTTTCATTCTCTACTCTCCAGGACAGCTCAGGCTGGCAGAGGAGAGGGACTCTTAACATAGAAGGCATGACAAGTTCTAGGAAAGGAGAAGGAAGCTTACAGGGTTGTGGAAGCCCATACAGGGGCACGAACCACACAATGGGGCAGGAGAGGGTGATGAGGAAGTTTCCTGGGTAGGTAACCTCCAAGCTGTTTATCAAGGGATGGGTACGAGTCAGTCAGTCAATGATGTAAGGAAGAGCATCCTAGGTCAAGAAAACAGCACAGGCACTGGAATGGAGCTAAGAGAAAGCAAATCATACATTAGAAACAGGAAGTGATTTAATGTTCTTACAGTATGGTATGAGAGAGAAAGTGAGGTGAGGGCAGAGAAGTGTACAAGGGCAGGTCAGGCAGGGCCTCTTGAGTCATATTTGAATTTGGACTGGATGGAGCCAGTAGGGTAGAACTACAGTATTTTAGCATTTTTATCTTCACTTACAATGTGAGAATCACACCTACTTATCCATTAACAAATGTTTATGGAGCACCAAAGCCATGTCAGGCTGTGAGCTAGGACATAGAGTGACAGGTGAATTGCTCAGCTTTCAACTGGGAAGAGAGACAAGTAAAGCCAGGTGAAAATATATCAGACAGGCTATAGCCTAGAAGTCTGGGAGAACACGGAAAATTCCAGAAACAAAAAGAGAACAGCAGAATTCTAAGACGGTCACCAAGATTCCCACCAATGGTGTGCATGGTACGCATGTGTGGACAGAAATTCCCCTCGAGCGTGTGCAATACTTATGAATATGACAGGGTTTCACTCTCACAATTGGGTTATGTTACATGGCAAAGATGAAGGGATTTTGCAGATATAATGAGGATCCCTAATCAGTTGTCTTTGAAGTAACCGAAAGGGAAATTGGCCTGGGTGAACCTGATCAAGTTGAGTCCTTTAAAAGAGGTTCCAGAGGCTGGGTGCAATGGCTCACGCCTGTAATCCCAGCACTTTGGGAGGCCGAGGCAGGTGGATTACGTGAGGTCAGGAGTTTGAGATGGGCCTGACCAACATGGTGAAACCCCGTCTCTACTAAAAATACAAAAATTAGCCAGGCGTGGTGGCCCACACTTGTAGTCTCAGCTACTTGGGAGGCTGAGGCAGGAGAATTGCTTGAACCTGGGAGGTGGAGGTTGCAGTGAGCCAAGATCATGCCACTGCGTTCCAGCCTGGGCGGCAGAGTGAGACTCTATCTTAAAAACAACAACAACAACAACAACAAAAACAACAGCAACAAAAAACATCAAAGAGCCTCCAGGCCTTCCCTGAAAGATATTCAAAGCAGCACAGATGCTCTCCTATTGGCTGTTAAGCAGCCACATGGCAGAGAATGACATGTGGCCTCTAGGAGCACAGGGCTTCAGTCCTACACCATAAGGAACTGAATTCAGCAACCTTGGAAGAGGATTGCAAGCCTAAGTTGAAATCACAGCCCTGGCCAATACTTGGATTTCATCCCAATGAGACCCTGAACAAAGGACTCAGCTGACCCACACTTGGACATCTGACCCATGGAGACTGAGATAATTAATTTGTGTCATTTAAGCTGCTAAATTTGTATTAATAGTATTTTGTTACACAACCAAGTGATTGAAAATCCCACCCAAAACAAGTTCCCAAGAGGAGGATTTTTTGGCTTCTGTAATTAAAAAGTTATTACCCCTCTGCATAGCCTCTCTTCATCGCTCATCTCCTTACCTCTTCATGTTGAATGCATCCTCCAACAAGTTTTGGGGTCCTAGCATGACTCTGGTGGCTGCAGATGTCACATATGTCCCGGTCTTACTCTGTGAAATAGAGCAACTGCCATTGTCCCAGCATTTCCAAGCAAAGTTTTGCAGTGTCTCACTGTCTCTGACTCAGTCACCAATCGGTCACTGTGGCCAGAAGAATGCCATGAGCTCATTGGCTAGGCCTGTTTCATGCTCCGCCACTGAGCATGGGGCTGAGTCGGAAAGATATGGAAAAGTTAATGTTTACGATTGACCTAGGATTTATAGTACACATCATTGTTTTCTTTGTCTTTTTCTTTTTCTTTTTTTGAAACAGAGTCTCACTCTGTCGCCCAGGCTGGAGTGCAGTGGCACAATCTCGACTCAGCTCACTGCAACCTCCGCCTCCCAGGGTCAAGTGATTCTCCTACCTCAGCCTCTTGAGTAGCTGGGATTACAGGCATGCACCACCATGCCTGGCTAATTTTTGTATTTTTAGTAGAGACAGGGTTTCACCATGCTGGCACACTTTTCCTTCTGTTAGGCCTTTAGTGTGGGGGTTTGAATTAACCTAGTCAGGAGCTGTGATAGGCTGAGTGGGTGGCTCATGCCTGTAATCCCAGCACTTTGGGAGGCCAAGGCAGGAAGATTGCTTGAACACAGGAGTTTGAGATCAGCCTGGACAACATAGTGAAACCCCATCTCTACAAAAAAATAATAAAAATTACTTGCGCATTTTTGGTGCTCGCCTGTTGTCCTAGCTACTGGGAAGGTTTGCCGAGTCTGTCCCACACACTCTGCCCGAGCAATGGATGAAAGGAGTACTCAGACACAGATATCTGGTGAAAGGGCGGGATAGGGGACTGCCAGCACCAGGGGCTGAAGAAAATTAGCAGTTCCCCTAAGCTGGCAGCCCTCGCATTTATTTAGTACAGATTTAATGACAAAGGCTTGGAGCAAACACAATTTGTGGGTAATAAACGTTGTTGATCCCCCAAGTCCTGCATGCAAATGATCAAAGGTTGGTTTCTGGAGACAGGAGTAGACAATTTTATCTAGATTAAGTTCCTTTACATTCCCTTGTTATCTGCTCTTTGCTCTCAGGCTCCAGGTAAGAGAATTTGGCTGCCTTCAGCCATAATTTCCTTCCAAAGCTTTTGCAAGACCTCCCGGCCTTTCAAGAAGATTTGTGTCTTTCCTATAATTTCTCGCACCACACTGACCAATCTCCTACATCTCCCCCTTTTCTGTTTTTTGTATCAGGTTTTGTTGGTTGAAGAGTACAGACGTGTGCAGCAACAGGTTTGTCAGGTGTAGTGGTCACTGCTTGTATTCTGGCTTTGCATCCTAGAATTAGTAAATAACATAAGATAAACATGAATATAATCAGTAACATTATTTTTTCCAGTCAAGGAGTGACATGTAGTGTTATTTGCCACCTCAGTTCAGTGCGTGTCATTACTAAGGAACCCCACTGGGGTATGTTAACCCCTTCCAGCCAAGCAGTTATGTTTTTAGAGCCTGGGAAGGGGGTGTCCACCCAGGTAATAGGGTGGAAGAAAAGTGGATGTAGAAGATGGACCCAATAGAGTGTAGCAGGTACTGGTTGCAGGCAGAGTGAGGGAATTAAAAAAGGTTAATAAAGCATAGCAAGGAATAAATTATCTGGAGTGAATGGTGTTTGTGTCCAGAGCAAGATTCGCTCAGCCTCCTCGGTTGTTTTCTTCAGCATCCCCCAGGTAATGTCCGGGACTTGTGTCATCTGAGGAAGCTGCATTGTTCAGGGCTGTGGGTCCTGAAGGAACATTTCTTTCATTTCTGGTACCAGGTTGGGTCCTAGCCACACCATAAGGTTGATGCATTGTGCTGGAATCCAAAGAGGACCTGAGGTGATGTGAACACAAGCGTATCCTCTTCCCCTTGTTAGCAATTCATCTGGACCACACCATATATTACTGTTTACATCTTTCAATAAAACTGTGGGTTTTATGTCTTGAGAGGTTTTAGCAAAGTGCTTTTCTACAGCTGATTGAAATTTATCGTTTAAATTTAAGAAATTAAGGGGAAATAAGGCTTTTGCTAGTAGTGTTGCAGGGTCCTTATTCATATTCCCCCTTTTTTGTTTTTTGAGCATATTTTTAAGAGTGGACACGTTCTACTATGGCCTGTCCTTGGGGGTTATATGGGATGCCTGTGGAATGTTGGATGTTCCACGTGTGACAAAATTGTTGACATTGTGAGTTGGCATAAGCTGGGCCACTATCAGTTTTAGTTTTTGTGGGCTGCCCCATAAATGCAAAAGTTAAGAGATGTTTAATAACATATCAGGTGGACTTTCCAGGAAGAGCATGTGCACTAAGTAGGTGAGAATAGGTATCAATGGATACATGTACATATCTTAGTTTTCCAAAGTCAGGGATGTGAGTAACATCTGTTTGCCATAACTGATTAGGTTCTAGTCCTCTAGGGTTAATGCCTGTTGAAGGAGGGGACATGCCTATAAGCTGGCAATCCAGGCATTGCAGGATAATTTGTTTAGCTAGTCTTTGGGAAAGTTGAAATTGTTAAGTTCCTCCAATTTTGGTGGAAAAATTGATGCGACTGCGTGGCTTGGTCAAGCAGTGATGTCGTAAGTTGCAGGTCTGCTTGTTCATTGCCATAAGCCAGTGGGCCAGGCAGTGAACTGTGATAAAAATAGGATGTGTACGTTGATCCAGCAATTGCTGAAGTTGAAGAAAAAGTGCACACAGGGTGGGCTCGAGAGTGAACTTAATGAGGGCTGTTTTAAGGTTTTGCAATAAACAAACAGAGTAAGCAGAGTCACTAACGATATTGATAGGCAGAGTGGAAAAGGCCTCCAGGGGCAATATTAAGGCTCCAAACTCAGCTCTCTGAGTGCTAGTAAATCCAGAATGAGTGAGGAAATTATGCAGTTTCCACCAAATAGCTGCTTTTCCATTTTTACCAGAGCCATCAGTAAAAAGCATTAAAGCATTGGGGTATGGGAGAGTGAAATACTTTTGTAGGCACAACTACAGGAGTACGAGATAAGAACTGAATTAGGTTGTCAGCAGGAAGGGCATGCTCTATATGGCCTGTGTAATCAAAGAGTGCTATCTGAAGATCTAGAGATATGGGCAATACTGCTCCAAATTGCCTTTTACTCAAAGGAATTCTTATGACATCAGGGTCATAACCTAGCAACTGATTGCATTGTCTGCAGCCTGTGTAGATAACTTTACTAACTAGCTGGATATAGGAAGACAGTGTTTTAGTCCTGGTATGTGAGTAAAAAACCCAATCTAGGAAGCGTAGTCCTGGGGTCATCTGTCCTATTAATCCTGTTGGGGAATGTTTAGTAGGAAAAACAAACAATTGAACTGAATATTGTGGGTCTATGTGATACAGTTGCCTCTGAGAAATAGTTTGCTTTATTTCCTCAATTTCCCCTTTTTGCTGCAGGAGTCAAATACCTGGGAGAGTCTAGGGCTGTATTGCCCTTTAGGATAGAAAACAGGTTTTGTAACTTATCAGTAGTTATGCCCAAGGTGGGGCAAAGCCAATTAATATTGCCCAGTAATTTTTGATAATAATTTAAGGTGTGTAAATTGCTAGTATTTAACATTTTGAGGTCTTACTGCGAAGTTAGTATGTATCCAAGATATTTCAATTGTACTTTTTCAGGTGCTATGATTAAACCTCTTAACTGAGTATTCTTTATGATAGAGGCATATAAACTTAAAAGTACTGGCTCTGTTTGGGCTGCTAGTAAAATATCATCCATAAAATGAACAATCTTGCAACTAGGAAATTCTTTTCTACTGGGGAGCAAAGCCTGATTTACATGATACTGACACATGGTAGGACAGAACAGCATCCCTTGAGGAAGTACTTTCCAATGAAATCAGCAAGCTGGCCGCCCTCTCATTATTGATAGCTGGTATTGTAAATGCCAATTTTTCTGAGTCCTGTTCTGCAAGGGGAATAGTATAAAAGCAGTCTTTTAAGTCAATAATGACTATAGGCCAATCTTGAGGAATCACCTCAAGGGGGAAGGGAGGCCCTGTTGAAGGGGCCCCATAGGTTGCAAATTAGCATTGATAGCCTGTAAGTCATGCAAAAGTCTCCATTTGCCAGACCTTTTGGGAATGACAAAAATGGGCGAATTCCAAGGGTTGTTTGACGGTTCTATATGGCCAGCTTTTAATTGCTCCTCAACTAATTCATGGGCTTTTTGTAATTTCTCTCTCTAAAGGCTACTGTTCTACCCAAATAGGATTTTGAGAGAGCCACGTCAGGGGTAGGGGAGGAATAACAGTGGCCATAATTAGAAAAAGGTTTGCTGTTCACATAATTTATCAAATTCTGCCCTCCAGAGGAGGTATTGACTGGCCTTTAAAGTTGTTTTAGCTAGCACTGACCAGTCCCATGGGGTGATATGGAAGTTGTCTGCTATGGCTTCTACTATTCCTTTCATAAATGGGCTAGTGGATGTGTTTTCTTTAATGCTTTTTCTTATCTCTTTATAAGTGTCAAAAGAAGTTGTCTGCTATGGCTTCAATTATTCCTTTCATAAACAGGCTAGCAGCTCCATTTTCTTTAATGTTTTTTTCTTATCTCTTTATAAGCGTCAAAAGAAATGGGCTCATATACCTGATTGCCTTGTCAATCTTGCATTACCGGGCAGGCTAAGAGCTCCCCTTCTAATGCTGCTTGCCTAAGACAGGGTCCCATAGCTGTAGTGTATCCCTTGTCTTTTTTCCAATTTATTGGAGGAGGGGGCTCAGGCAAAACCTCTGTTTCCTCTTTGTTATTTTTGCCTGTTAATGGCAGGGCTGAGGGAGAAGGAAGAGGCGGCAGGGTAGGTGACGGTTCCACCTCCCTTACCTTTTTAGGCTCTTCTGTGTAGAGTGGGACCAAAGCAGTCCTAACTAAAGCCCCATAACGTTAAAGATGTTACTAGCAACCATTGCCCTCGTGCATGATGTTAAGATTTCTCCCCACTTGTTCCCAGAGCTTTACATCTAGTGTACCTTCTTCCGAGAACCATGGGTTATGGGAAACAACAGTTTGCATTAGGTCCCATAATTGAGCCTGTGAAACTGAGGCTCTGCTAGCTTTTAGCAGCTCTTTTAATACTTTTATATTCTGTTGCTGTTGAACTGACAACTGTTGTTCCATGATGAAACCCTAGCCTGCGCAATTCCCTTGAACTTGGAAATGCTGAGGAGGCACCAATGACTTACTGACTGCGCGGTCTCTTCACCTTCATTTTTGAGGGCTCCATTGCAATCTGTTGCAGCATTCCTCACACAGGGAACCACCTGTCAAGTCTGTCTCACAGACTCTGGCCAAACGACAGATGAAAGGAGTACTCAGACACAGATATCCAGTGAAAGAGCAGGCTAGGGGACTGCCGGCACTAGGGGCCGAATAGAGTTAGCAGTCCCCCTAAGCTGGTGGCCCTCGCATTTATTTAGTACAAATTTAATGACAAAGCCTTGGAGCAAACACAATTTGTGGGTAATAAACATTGTCAACACCCCAAGTAGAGAGCAGTCCTTTGTATGAATGATCAAAGGTTGGTTTCTGGACACAGGAATAAACAAATTTATCTAGATAAGTTCCTATACAATTCCCTTGTATCTGCCCTTTGCTCTCAGGCTCCAGATAAGAATTTGGCTGCCTTCAGCCATAATTTCCTTCCGAAGCTTTTGCAAAACCTCTCGGCCTTCCAAGATGGTTTGTGTCTTTCCTACAATTTCTCCCACCACCCTGACTGATCTCCTACAAAGGCTGAGGCAGGAGGATCGCTTGAGCCCAGGAGTTTGAGGCTGCAGTGAGCTGCGATCACACCACTGCACTTCAGCCTGGGCAACAGAGCAAGACCCTGTCTCTAAAAAATAAATGAGAAAAAAGAGTTGGGCTAGGTTTGAGGTTTATTGTTGTGATGGTTACCCCCAATGCAGAAGCTTCAAGTTCCTCCAATGACACCTTGGACCGAGGGTGCGGGCTGGCCTGCCGGAGGTATTTTCCTCCTTCCATGTGTGCTCCCCACTCAGCTTCAGGTCTTCCCTCTGTGACCCTCAGAAAGGGTCTTCTTTCCATGCTCTTGTCCCTCTCCTCCAACATTTTTACTTTCTACTCAAGGCTTGTCAGCTTACCATTGGCAGGTGGAGGAGGAGGGAATTCTCTGTTCTGATCAAGTCTGTCTCTGTCAGGCCCTTTGTGTCCCTGGGTTTTGGGGTTATGGCCTCCTTAGTGCTTCTGTTCCTCCCCCAGTTCTGGGCCCAGTGTGTATTCCTGCCCCTGCCCAGGGAAAGTTTTGTTTTGTTCTGGTTCATTCCCCCAGATGCAAGGGGGCTTCACCCAAGGGGGTGACAGGATTTGGGAAGGGTCTGGGTGGAGCACTGTGATCCTTTCACAGTGACTGCCATTGTCTTCTTCCAGATCTTGAGACATTTTATTAAAACTTTCTCCAGTCTTCTGTGTGCTCCCAGTGGGGTTCATGGTGAAAAACCCTGAAAAAGGTAAAGACTCCTGCAATCTCCATGACCCAGTCCCTCACCAGTGTCCACTTGTGTTTACCAGGTAACCAGTGCCCATGTCATCTCTTCCATTTTGTGCCTCTCCTTAGATTTGAAGCCAGTTGATTGTCCTCTGATCTCAGCTCTCCAGAAGACCTCTCCCTGTGTCCACCTGTAAACCAGTCACAACTGCCCGAGTCTCACAGCAGCAGGCTGGAGATCCTGCTGCCCCTCAAACTGGGGCTCTGTCAACAAAGAGGAAGGGAGGAGACAACAACATTGCCTGCGATCTAGTCTTTGAAAGGCTTTTAAGCAAGGGACTGAGATAAAATTTATTTATTATTTTTAAGAGAGAGGGTCTCACTCTGTCACCCAGGTCTCAATGAGAGTAGTGTGATCATAGCTCACTGCAGCCTCCAACTCCTGGAGAATCCATTGATTCTCCCACCCAGCCTCCCCAGTAGCTAGCACTACAGGCACACGCCACCACACTAGTTAATGTTTTTACTTTTATTTTTTGTAGAAGGGGACTCACTGTGTTACCAGGCCTCAAGTGATCATCTGGCCTTGGTCTCCCAAAATGCTGGGGTTATAGATATGAGCCACTGTGCCTGGCCTAGAATATTGGTTTTTGAAAGATCTCTGGTTGCAGATGTCAGATGAATCAGGAATTGAGAGAGATGGGAAGGCATCAAGACCAATTATCTGCTATGATACTCCAAGCAAGAGAGGATGGTGGCCTGGACGAGAAATTTGGCAATTGGAAAGGTGGGGAGTGGATGCATTCAAGATAAATACCCATTTATTAAAATGTAGTTGCTTTTTCACCACAGTAATACATAAATATAGTTTTAAAAGTAAATACTGCTACTACATTAACAATAATTTAAAAAATCTCAAAATAACATGCAACTGGTTGATTTTTCAATTTTAGGCATTAGTTCCCCTTATAAATGATGAGAGTTTAGAGCTTAGACTGCACTGTTACCAACAGTACCACACATGCCAACATTTCCCATCACTCCTCTTTCCATTGTAATAATGGAATCATACTGTAATCCTGGTTAGACCAGTATTCAGTGTTTCCATTATGACTATGTAAATTCTAATCACAGCTGAACCAGCAGTATGATATTTAGTTTTCCTTCCTTGCATAACTTTTCCCATTCCTGCTGAGTTAATACTTTTTTGGCTTGTCTTACTCTGCTCAGTCTTCCTTTTATTTTGTAAACTTTTAAACATTTGAACTCTAGCAAATATACTGAGAAGTGCCCCAAACATAAATGGAGAGTTAAACAAATAATTATACAGCAAATATAACATGTAACTACCACTCCAATAAACAGAACACTGAGGACCCCCAAAGCACCCTGTATACAGTGGAATGTTGTGCTGTTTCTGGCCATGGAGTCTCAAAGACTGATTCTCGAATTTTGTTGCTTGAAAACAAGTATTCTCAGCCGGGCACGGTGGCTCACACCTGTAATCTCAGCACTTTTGGAGGCTGAGGCAGGCAGATCACTTAAGGTCAGGAGTTCGAGACCAGCCTGGCCAACACGGTGAAACCTTGTCTCTACTAAAAATACAAACACTCTCCGGGTGTGGTGGCATGCATCTATAATCCCAGCTACTTGGGAGGCTGAAGCAGGAGAATCGCTTGAACCTGGGAGGTGGAGGTTGCAATGAGCCGAGATCATGCCACCGCACTCCAGCCTGGGCGACAGAGTTAAGACTCCATCTCAAAAAAAAAAAAAAAAAAAGAGTTGGTAATCCTTTCCACACACATATATACATAGATGTTATATGTGGTTACCTTCTGTTCCTACTGATATATATTAATAGTATGGCTGATTGCATTATTGGTTTTGTTTCTTCACTCCCCTGTAATAAGACAACACATACACACCTTTTGCCATATAACCTCATAAAGTTTTCCCAACACAGGCTCTATACTTCCCTACTCCACTGATGTTGGGCTTGGCTATGTAATTTGCTTTAGCCAGTGGAATGATAGTTCTTGTGACACAGCAGAGGCTTGAAATGTGCTTGTGTGATTTCATTTGGTCTCTTATGTTTCTGTGATCCATGAGAAGAGCGTGCCCTGGGTAGCTGCTGCAACTTCTGCCACATTGGGCAAACCTGAATCCAGTTCACATGGAGGTGTCCAGCCCAGCCGACCCACAACCTGAAAAACAGCTGCTTGGGCTGAACTGGATCTAGATCAGCTAAAGTACAGTTGCCTTAGAAATTTGCGTGAGACTAAGACTAGACAGAGAGCAAAAACAAGAGAAAGAAAAAATTTATCTGCAATGACTGGCTAGAAACCTGGACAGATTCCTGGCAACACAGCTGTGCAAAAGCAGCCCCGCAAGCAAAACTGAGCCAGGAGACAGGGTTCTGATCTCAGGCATGGGCCTTGGCAGCTGAAACTTTTTAGGTTGGGCCTCTCCCTAGCCAGTTCAGGCAGCCCCTCCTCTGAGGCCTCACTAACTGTTCTCCCTTCTCCAAGACTTCAAGATTCCTTCCTAGTGAGTTTTTCTTTTTTCTTTTAGATGGGAGTCTGGCTCTGTCACCCAGGCTGGAGTACAGTGGCATGATCTCAGCTCACTGCAACCACCACCTCCTAGGCTCAAGTGATTCTCCTGCCTCAGCCTCCCGAGTAGCTGGGACTGCAGGGCACACGTCACCATGCCCAGCTAATTTTTGTATTTTTTTTTTAGCAGAAACAGGGTGTCACCATGTTGTTCAGTCTGGTTGCAAACTCCTGACCTCAGGTGGTCAACCCGCCTCGGTCTCCCAAAGTGCTGGATTACAAGCTTGAGCCACCATGCCCGGCACCTAGTGAGTTTTTTTTTTTTTTTTTTTTTTTTTTTTTTTTTGAGTCAGGGTCTCCCTGTTGCACAGGCTGGAGTGCAGTGGTGAAATCATGGCTCACTGAAGCCTCAACCTCCTGGGCTCAATCAATTCTTCCACCTCAACCTCCCAGGTAGCTGGGACTACAGGCATGCACCACCATGCCCAGTTAATTTGTGTATTTTTTTGGTAGAGATAGGGATTCGTCATGTTTCCCAGGCTGGCCTTGAATTCCTGAGTTGAAGTGAGTTGCCTGCCTCCACCTCTCAAATTGCTGAGATTACAGGTGTGAGCCACTGCACCCAGTCTGTTAAATCTTTTTTCAATTAATAACAACTTCTTTTACAGACAGGGTTTCTCACTCTGTTGCTCAGTCTGGGGTGCAGTGGCACTATCATAGCTCACTGCAGCCTTGAACTCCTGGGCTCAAGTGATCGTCCTGCCTCAGCCTCCATAGTAGTTAGCACTATAGGCATGTATCACCACATCCAGCTAATTTTTAATTTTGGTAGAGACGGGGTCTCCCTATGTTGCCCAGGCTGGTCTCCAAATCTCAGCCTCAAGCAATCCTCCTGCCTCAGCCTCCCAAAGAGCTGCGATTACAGGTATGAACCACCACACCCAGCTTCCGTGACTTAAAAAAAAATTTTTTTAGACAGGGTCTTGCTCTGTCACTTGGGCTCAAGTACTGTGGTGCAATCACACCTCACTGCAGCCTCGACTTCCTGGGCTCAGGCAATTAATTCTCATCCTTTGGCCTCCTCTGTAGCTGGGACACAGGCGCACACCACCACATTCAGCTAATCTATTTTTTGTAGAGATGGGTTTTCGCCATGTTGTCTAGGCTGGTCTGGGACTCCCGGGCTCCCCAAGTGTTCCAACCACAAGCATGTGGGCCTTCAGTGGTATCAACCTCATCTCCCAGAGGCAACAACAGCTAGTATTCTTCCAGTTTTTACCGCCCCCCACCACCTCAATCCCACCCCTGCAGCCTTTCCAAGTGCCACAGCATTGTTTCAGTTTCTATCTTACAAGGCCCTGAGTCTGTGTCCTATCTCCCTGGCGGCATTCAAACCTTAGTCCCTAGCCTGAGGCCCACCTATACCCAGACCTATTGTCTTGGAGACACTGTGACTTTAATACTCACTTAGGCCAGGGGCAGTGGCTCACACCTGTAATCCCAGCACTTTGGGAGGCCGAAGGGGTGGGTCACCAGAGGTCGGGAATTCGAGACCAGCCTGACCAACATGGAGAAACCCCGTCTCTACTGAAAATACAAAACTAGCTGGGCGTGGTGGCGCATGCCTGTAATCTCAGCTACTTGGGAGGCTGAGGCAGAAGAATCGCTTGAACCCGGGAGGCAGAGGTTGCAGTGAGCCGAGATCGCGCCATTCCACTCCAGCCTGGGCAACAAGAGCGAAGCTCTGTCTCAGAAACAAAACAAACGAACAAAAAAACCCAAACCAAACCAAACAAAAAAACCCCACTTATATTCAGGATGAATTCTGCCTTCTTTTTTGCCACCTTGAGATTTCCATTTCTGTCTTTGAAATAGGCTATTTGAAAAGTGATGCTACTTTGGTCAGCATCCCCATTTATTCAAATAAATGGGGGTTTAAGAGGTGGGTACCTACCTGAGTTAGCTCAGTCAACCATGCTGATTTGGAAATTTGCATTTTTCCTAGGATTTTTTTTTTTTAAAACAGTTGGAATTATCCCATATACACAATTTTGTTTTTCACTTTTCTAATTAACAACATACATTTCCCCATGGGCTTGTGTCTCATCTCTCAATCCCCAGTGTTTAGCAAAGGACCAGGCTCAGGGGCACTTACAAATGTTTGTTGAATCCAAGGACATCCTATATTATAGAAATGAACTTCGGAAAGACCAGTTAGCGTGGGTGGGTGAGGAATGCCAGAGACGGGGGAACAGAATGAGGTATACCATCAGGTTTGAAGACTTGAGGGTTATCGAGGGTTTGTCATAGGAAGTTCACCATGGAGTTCTTGGAACCATACAACACACAGAAGCAAGGTCCTCTCTTTCCAGGTATGGCTAGAAATGTTTATCAACAGCTGAGACTCTGATTCCTAGGGTGGGATGAGGAAGCCAGCCTCAGATGCTGCTGCATTTCCCCCCCTTTTTCTCATTACAGGAGCCAAGAAAACTGTCAAAGCAGATGATGCAACAGTGAAGCTGATTCAGAAATACTCAATCCTCTCTGAAACATCTCTAAGAAACGGACTGACCAACCTGTAAGCTTCCATCTGGAGGTACCTGGGGAAAGGCTTCTTACAGTGAAGTCAGTAAGAATCCCTAGTGGGCCAGGTGTGGTGGTTCATGCCTGTAATCTCAGCACTTTGGGAGGTCAAGGCGGGCTGACTGGTTGAGCTCAGGAGTTCAAGACCAGCCTGGGCAACATGGTAAAATCTCATCTCCACGAAAAAAACAAAAAAACAAAAAACAAAAAAAGCCAGGCATGCTAGCTCGAGCCTGTAGACCCTGGAAGGCTGAGGTGGGAGTATCACCTGAGCCTGAGGGGTTGATGCTGCAGTGAGCTGTGATGGCGCTACTGTACTCTAGCCTGGGTGACAGAGAAAGACCCATCTCAAAAAACAAAACAAAGCAAACAAACAAATAACCTCTAGTGATTATAGCCACAGGGAGACAAGTTCAGTCTGTAATTTGCTACAGTGCAAAAATATCTGGCTTTCTGTAGAGGGAGTGGGAACAAGGCAATGCTGGCCTTCACGCAATCAGAAACTTGACTTGTACCCGTTGAAAACCTGTCATGTTTAAGGCTTGGGTTTTTTTTCTTCTAGTAAAGACACTTTACTGCCATCTGCTGGAAAAGCGTCAGAAATTTTCCAAATGCAAACATCTATGGCTTCCCTATAACGTAGCATCCTTTTACTGTACAGTCTGCACAACTGTACAATTCAGAAGAGAAACTAACATTTGGTGTAACTCTACCATATGCCAGACATCTGTCATCGAACCTGAACAACCACTCTATGAAATCAGTACTTATACTCCAATTTAACAGAGAGAAAATATTGGGACCTCTGGGGAAGGGAGGAAGAGGGTATCACCAAAAAAGGGCAAAAGCGGGGCGTGGTCTATATTGGTAATGGAAATTCAACTTGGGTGGTAGGATTATGGATGTGTTACAGCTTTCTTTATAATTTGGTACATGCCTAGAATGTTTTACAGTAACAGTTTTGTTTTTTTTTTTTGAGACGGAGTCTTGCTCCGTTGCCCAGGCTGGAGTGTAGTGGCGCGATCTCGGCTCATTGCAAGCTCCGCCTCCCGGGTTCATGCCATTCTCCTGCCTCAGCCTCCCGGGTAGCTGGGACTACAGGCGCCCGACACTATGCCCGGCTAATTTTTTGTATTTTTAGTAGAGACGGGGTTTCACCGTGTTAGCCAGGATGGTCTCCATCTCCTGACCTCATGATCCACCCGCCTTGGTCTCCCAAAGTGCTGGGATTACAGGTGCAAGCCACCGCGCCCAGCTACAATAACAATTTAAATCACCTGTGAAGAAAAGATTCAGCGAGGTTAACTGATCCAAAAAATCACATTGCCAGACAGAACTCTATTAGAGGTAGGCCACTTGCAGTAACATTACATTGCTTATCTGATGGTTAAATTTAGCACAGAATCAAAGGAGAGCTATAAAGTCTAGGAAGTACTTATTTACTTAGGATTGAGTCCAGAACATCTTGTGACACCTTCTACATATCTGTTTTACTTGGAGAATAGTCTGAATTTTCTATTACAGGTTGAGCATTCCTAATTTGAAAATATAAAATCCTCAAAAATCTTAAAATTTTTGAGCATCAACATGATGCCTAAAGTAAATGCTCATTGGAATATTTCAAATTTCAGATTAGGAATATTCAACTGGTATATATTCTGCAAATATTCCAAAGTCCAAAAAAATTCAAAACACTTCTGGTCTGAACCATTTTGGATAAGGGATATTCAACCTATATTACATACAGGTAATATAGCAAGGGAAAAGCAGGGAGACTGAAGCATCTAAGTCTACTAGCCTTCAGATACCTATTTATCAGGGTCTCTTAAATAAACTTACTTCTCATGTTAGTTCAGTCTGGCCTGTGGCTTGTAATTACAGCTGCAAACTCAAGGACAAAGTTCTTATGATTTTGAGATGCTCTTTATGCAACAATACTTTCTTTTACTTTGTGTGTGTGTGTGTGTGTGTGTGTGTGTGTGTGTGTGTGTGTGTGTGTGTGTGTGTGTGTAGGGAGAGTAAAGAGGGTGGCAATGGAGTGGAGAGTGGAACTACAATTTATTAAGCACCTATTATTACAAGCCAAGTGGGGTGTTGAGCATTTTTCTTGTGCCATTCTATTCAATACTCTTCGATCCTGAGGGGAAATGAACCTACTTAAAAAACAAAACAAAACAAAAGGTTTTAATGAGGATTGCATAAGACATGCAAGGTCACCAGGGAGTTTACATGCAAGTGGGGAGACACAAAATAATACAACAAAAGTTCAGGTATTCTGAGGAAAAAGAAGGGCAAGGATAGTGATGACAGTAGGGGAAGCAGGACTCAAGGTAAAAAAAATTTTAGACTCATTTTTTGAGGAAGGAACTGAGGATGACCTTACTACATAGCCTTTTTGGTTAAGTGTTTCTTTAACTAGGAAAAGGCCGTGGGAAGACAGCCTCTCTACTATGCAAACCCAATTCCAATCTTGGGAGAGAATCTCCTGGTGGGACAAAATTAGGTTTTTCAAGAGATACTTAAATGGTCAGTTCTAATTATAACCATACTTGTCAAAAGGCGAAGCAAAGATGAAAGTTAAAAACTGAGAAGAAATTAAAATGACCACATCTGTCAACCAATCTCTAATTTTCTCTGCTACTTTAGGACTATAGTAATTAGCCATACCCTGAGGATCTACCTTACAAAATATATTGTCTGACCAGTCCCACTCTAACAATTTAATCTATCTCATGTAAGTTGGACAGGCATTTCAAGTACAAGAAACAGAATTCAAAACGTGAAAACTGAGCCATCTATCACACACGGTGTCGGTTGGAGAAGCATATTGCTCAGGCTGCAGGGACATTTCATTTATTTAAATGTTTTTATTAAAAAAAAAAAAAATTAAAGACCTTCATGGCACAACTTCTTCCCAGCACAATTATGTTTTAGTTATACCAATTACAATACAATTACAACCAATAAATCAAGGTGGGGGAGGGACTTCTGGCTTCAAACTTAAAGAAAAGCAGAGGAAGAGGGGAGGGACTACTTCAAACAAAGTTTAAAAATACTTTAAAAAATCTTTCAGAGTAATTGCCAACATAACTTTTTATATCGGCCATTCCATCTCCTGCCATCTAAGCAATGCAGACACAGGTAGTGCTGAGAAATAAAGTGTCCCAATACAAGGTATACAGATGAGGTAATTTACAACAACACATAAGTTGTTACTCTGTAAACCCTTGCCTCCCCCCCACCCCCCACCCAACTGGGTCTTTTGTTTTTTTGTTTTTCTCTCTCCATGCTTCTGCAGTGACTCTAAGTAGCATTTTTTAAAACTTCTATTTATTTTAAAAGGCTCTTGGGTGGCACCTCAGAGTCCTCTGCATTCACCTTCGGTTTCTTCCAAGGTCTGATGGGTGTAAGGAGGTCCAGCTGTCTGCAGCTCTCCGCATCAGCCTAAGCTACACCTAAATTTCCGAGCTACAAGGATCGGGTGTGAAGTCTTGATTTACAACCCTCTCCCCACCTCAAAAGAAAGAACTCATTAGTTATAAGTGTCCTGTTCAAATCACAATCCAGTGCAAACATAATCACAAATTGCATCTCTGGCACATCTGGTGCTTTTAGCTTCTGCACAAATTCAACATGGTAACCCTCACAGCATTCTAGGGCATAAAAGGGTCAAGTACAATAAATATCCACTGTAAGTGGTCATAAGGAAGAAAATCACCCTGCCACACAGTCAGAATGTTTTCCCTTCAACTCTCCCTATCGTTGAGAAGCGCTATGAAAGGAGGCTTTAGCGTCCTCTAAAGTTAACCATTAAATTCACTAAAGCCACCACCTTGATAAAGTTACTAAAGCCAAGATGGGTTACAAAGTTAGATAAGTTCATTAAATTCAACTCCCCAAACAATTACGTTTACCTATGATGCCTAGGTGAGAAAGGCCTGTGAATCTATAAAGGTAGGAGAATGGGGAACTAAGATTTTAGGCCTTAAAGTATGTTGGAAGAATTTTTCCTAGTTCCCACAAGCAGCTACTGTAATGAATTAACAGGAGAAAATACAGAGCTGATGGTTTTGCTATTGTGCTTAAAAAACTAGGCTTCCTCAGTGAAGCACCTGATAAACTTAGGTGGTTGGATTACAGTGGAAAGTCCACTTTACACACACACACACAAACACACAAAAACTGGCGACTTTTTCCATCCCCAATCCCTGCACTGCTGAGACACAAAATGAGTTTTATGGCAAAGGATCCTTAATCCCCAGAGACGCTTTGGCTTGTGGTGCTTTTTTTTAAGGCCTCTCTGCCCTGCCCGGTACCATGGGTCGAACGAGGGGTGTATAAAAGTGGGGGCCTTGGGAAGCCTCCACGGTACAGGGCTGCAGGCCCCTCAGATGTGAACATGAGACACCCACCCAGCAAGACCTTTACACAGGGAACTTAAATCTAACCTTGATAAATAAAACCAAACGTTTATTTACACCAAAGAATTCCAACACTGGATCTTTCACATATGAAGGACAAAGTATTATATATACACACACAGCAAGGGGTGGCAAGGCTGTAACAAGAGAGTTTATAGTTTTCCCACAATTACAGGTCTACCATTTCAGCTTCAATGGAGATAGTGGCTTTGCTCCTATCTCTCAAGATACATTTACAAGACTGAGGAGCAGGTCTTCTCACTGGATGGCATGTGAGGGAAGGGGAAGGTCAGAGGAAAAGAAGTAGAAAGCTTAAAATGGAACTCAGTGTGGCCACATCTCCCATTAGCTCTAGCATGAAACCTGTATAGACAATGTTTGTTTCTTTTGTAAAAAGCAATAAGTTATGCCCAGTAACTAAATGAATTCAAAATGGCCAAGACAAAGAAAACTGAGATTTTGCCTTCTCCCTCCTACCAGCTATGGAGCACAGCATATTGGGAGATGAACAGGGAAAACACCAAGGTAAGGAGCCTGGGAGGGAAGGTATCAAAATTTTAAACTGAACTAAAACTAAAATTATAAATGAGTTGGATTTAGGGTTAGATCAATAAGACATGATTCTTATTGAACAGAAGTTTTTAGTATCTGTCTGCATTTCGGGTAGATTTTCAACATCTCGATGTAACTAAGACACACTTCCACGAGAGCCATTAGGATAACCCCACTGAAGCGCTTATGGAGTAAAGTGATGTAAGTGACCAGCAAGCAGTCCACTGCTCCTACAGATTGGGTCCTCCCTTCCTTCTTTCCTTCCTGCCTCCTTTCTTCCCGCCTCCCCTGAGAAGCTACATTTTTGTAATCTCTGAAGAAAAGCACGAGATACCAACCCCCTAAAGTGTGGGATGGTGGAGGACAATGGTGGGAATGGGAAGAAATCTCCACCCAAATGCAGCAGCCGGGATTGAGGCTGGTTTATCTTTGCTCTTTTGTGATGAGGAACTAAATTTGGGAGGGGAGAAAAAAAATTTGTCCATGAAATATTCCACCTGCAGGTAATTTTTCAGGGAATCCCCTGAGTTATGAAAAGTTCGAGTTTAAAAAAAAAAAAAAGAAAAAAGAAAAAAGAAAATCAGCCTATTATAATTTTTTTTTTTATGACTGAACTACTATAAATCCACAAGCAACGGTTCAGACACGGTGCTTCTGAAGTGTTTCACCCCTCCCCACCAGGCGCAAGCTGCATCAAGGAGAGGGTGGACTCCCCCACCTCTGCTCAGGCATCAGGAGACAGATAGGGCCGTTACTGCTGAGCGCCAGCGGCAGCTGGAACAGGCATCCCAAGGGGGTTGGCAGCAGCAATCACTGGTGAGCCTGCCAGAGGTCCAAGGGGTGAAGGGGTTGGCACTGAAGAAATCCCTGAAAGAAAACAGCTGTCAGTGAGCCAAAGACACCAACCATGGCAATATTACCAGTTTCTCATAGCACTCACTGCAAAAGGAACACAGTAATTCTTTATTGAAGACTTCTTCTTAGCCAGATTTTTACTTATACTTCAAGTCTGATCCTCAAATATTCAAGTTAAAGTGGCAAGTCCTAATCAATTTAAGAGGCAGGTAAAGATATCTAGGCTTGGACAGCTTAAGGAGTTTGTCCAAAGTACACAATTAGCAAGTGGCAACCATGGTTTGGATTCTAACCCAGGCCTGTCTAGGGCAGAGATGTCCAACCAGGTGACCAGTAGCCAACCACATGTGGCTGCTGAGCACTTGAAATACGGCTAGTGCAACTGAGGAACTACGTTTTAAATTTTATTCAATTGCAATTAAATAGCCTCATATGGCTAGTCACTACCATACTGAACAGCACAGGACTGCAGTCAAAGCTCATGTGCTCTTACACCATGCTGTCTTGATAGCTGGCAGCTTTCAAAATTACTAAAAGTCAATTTGAATGGGGAAAGAGCACTTTCTGTCTAAGCTAAAATTGTGTTTTGGAATTTATTTCCATTTGATTTCTTCTACCTCTCTAATCGTGTGTGTGTGTGTGTGTACACACACAGGTAATATATTCACATGGTTCAAAATACAAAAGGTTAAAAAAGTATACAAAGGCCAGGTGCAGTGGCTCACACCTATAATGTCAGCACTTTGGGAGGCTGACATGAGTGGATCACCTGAGGTCAGGAGTTCAAGACCAGCCTGGCCAACATGGTGAACCCCCCCCAATCTCTACTAATAATACAAAAAAATTAGCCGGGCGGTGTGGCACACGCCTGTAATCCCAGCTACTTGGGAAGCTGAGGCAGGAGAATCACTTGAACCCAGGAGGCGGAGGTTGCAGTGAGCCAAGATCGCACCATTGCACTCCAGCCTGGGAAACAGAGTGAGACAAAACAAAAAACCCAAAAAAGTATACAGTGAAAAATCTCCCACACCCTACTGCTTGGCCAACTTATGGCACCATTTTTGGGGGCATATCCTTCCAGAGATATTTAACACATGTACATGAATATAATTTTATAAGAATATGCATATAAGAATCATATATAGGCCAGGTGCAGTCGTTCATGCCTATAATCCCAACACTTTGGGAGGCTGAGCTGGCTGGATCACTTGAGGTCAGGAGTTCGAGACCAGCCTGGTCAACATGGTGAAACCCCATGTCTACTAAAAATACAAAAATTAGCTGGGCATGATGGCAGGCGCCTGCAGTCCCAGCTACCTAGGAGGCTGAGGTGGGAGAATCACTTGAACCCAGGAGGCAGAGGCTGCAGTGGCTCAAACTGTGCCACTGCACTCTAGCCTGGGTGACAGAGCAAGACCCCGTCTCAAAAAAAAAAAAAAAAAAAAAATCATATATGAGAACACTATTTATACATTCTTCTCCACTCCTGCTCTTAGACCTGGCTTTGCATCTCACTTTTTTTGAGACAGACTCTCACGCTCACCCAGGCTGGAGCGCAGCGGTGGGTGCAATTTTGGCTCACTGCAATCTCTGCCTCCTAGATTCAAGCGATTATCTTGCCTTAGCCTCCAAGTAGCTGGGATTAAAGGAGGGATTAAAGGAGCCTGCCACCATGCCCAGCTAATTTTTTGTATTTCCAGTAGAGACAGGGTTTTGCCATGCTGACCAGGCTGGTCTCGAACTCCTGACCTCAAGTGAGCCAACTGCCTCAGCCTCCCAAAGTGCTGTGATCACAGGCATGAGCCACTGCACCTGGCCCTGCATCTTGCGTTTTAAATTTCACATTATTATATTGGAGTTGGAGATCTAACAGAACATGAAACACTTATTCATTCTTTTCTCTGGCTGCATCATAGTCCATTAAATGGATATACCATAATTGATTTAACCAGTTTCCTACTGATAGCTATTCTCAATGTTTTGTTATTACAAATAAGGCTACAAGTAAGTTTGGATATACATTACTCTGTACAGAGGTAGGATACTCAAGGGGTAAATTCTAGAAGGCAGCTAGTTCTTTTTTTTAAAAAAAAGGGGGAGGGGAACAGCAATTATTTGAGGGTATGTAAGTAAATGCCTTCACTACCACAGTGCACCCACTTGGATGTTGCCTACATGTCTAATTCTCATGCTATGTGCCTGTAGTTCCTTTGGAATAATTGGGTCCTCTATAAAGATTCACTATACATCATAATGATTCAATAATGAAAAACAATTTTACTTATGTTTTTACAACTGATAGGCACTCTATAGTTACTGTGGCAAATAACACAAAACTGTCCTTGTACACATACACACCTATGCACAAACCCCACCTCTATACCCATTTCTTAACATTGTTTCTAAGGGCCACGTAACTACTGTCATTTCAAACTATAAGATGAAATGGTGTTTTTCCTTTTCATGGCTTGGCATTTTCAAACCCCTATGCCAGAAATTTTCAGTTAGGAATGCTGGAATTCTAGCCTAGAAGGGGATACCCTACTCAAGACAGTTTTATTAAAGTATACCAAGTGTCAAGCATGCTGAAACCTGGTTAAAAAAAAGTCACAAGGCCACCAGTACAGAGAGAAAAGGTATACAAGAAATCAGATCACAAAGCTAAGAATAGTAATTGACTTCCACATTTTTTTGAATAAAATTTACCAATGAACTGACCTGACATCATATTGGCGCTGCTGACGGGCGTACTGCCCCCTGGCATGCTAGATGAACCCATTCGAGCCTGGTCCTTCACAACAGTGTCTAAAAAAGAGACAAAAAGGCTAGGTTCTGTTTTGCTTGAAAGATTAAACTAATGGTCTGGGAGCCTGAAAGCAGCCAGCTTCATTCTTTGTGTTTTATTTATACTCTACATTATTCCCCAAAGAACTTAAGGTGGCAACTGCCTTCACCATTAGACAAGTGGTAAAAAATAGAAATAGCTTTTCTATCAAACTGTGGTAAAAGCTAACCCTTCAACCAAATGGTAGAAAGATGAGGTAATTATTTATAGTAGAGCTAATTTAAAATGAAGCTGGTCCTGTTGAGGTTTAATGGAGACAAGACACTGTAACTTGGCAAAGACAGTAATATATTACCAGTGTGCTCACAGCTCAGTACCAAGTAGGACAAAGCTATAGGTCCATGTAGGTTAGGGCTATGACCACATTCTCTATCCCAATCAGCCTGTCTGTCTGCTTCAGGTACAGGAGACTGGGCAAAAGTATAAATGATTCACTAGAAAACCATTACACTATTACCAAAGGAAAAATGTAATGTTGTAGCTAACATCACAGTAAGGATGGGGTGGATCTATATTCGCAAATCTAAGTCAAGGTGTTCATACAATATTAAGATTTGTAAGCCTCATTAGCCCTTTCCAATGAGTGAATACTAGAGAAAGGACAGATACAGGGCTGTGTATTCTAATTCAAACCATTCCAGACTGAGGTGTCATCCTCATAGTATGAAAGAAGTGTATTTAGGAATGCTCTTGTGTCATGTATTCTATTAGAGAAGAATTCTTCCAAAAATTCTGCAATGTAGTTGCCATCACTATCCCCACTGAAAGAATCTGAGGCTCAGTGTGGGTGAATTAACTTTGCAGCAAGCCAACAGGAGCTGGGATTACGACTCTGTTCTATAGGACTCTGGGCCTACACAAACTCAGTGGGCTAGATATCTGGACTCACAGAAATAGGGGTGTTCCATGGCCTCTCTTGCAGTAAGCCGTGACTGGTGGTCATATCGCAGCAGTTTGTCCAGGAAATCCAAGGCCTCAGGGCTGACAAGGTGCTGATTTTCACTGTGGACAAAGCGTTCCCATCGCTTTCGAGAGTGTCTGCAGGACCAAAAGAGGGAATGAGAAATGGGCCACGTGGGCAGAGAAGTTCGACATTTCATTTCTACATTTTTCTTAGTGGCTAAAAGCCCAGCCAAAAGCAAAGAGGGATCAAAACTCAAGAGAGTAATCTTGCACCACTGTGCCACTGAGTGGGACAACAAAGCTAACTGGAGACTGGAAATAACATAGGTAGAGTAAATAAAGACATCTGAGTCCTCTCAGTTTTAAGAAACATAATTCAGGTTACTTGACAGGACGTGACTGCTTCTGTGTAGCAAGGAGGGTCAGACGGCTGAGCTCACCAGGCCTATTTCCCATCCCCACACATATTCCTGGCATCTCTGCCACTTGGCCAGAAAAAGCCTTTGCATCAGGAAAGTCCGTCTCCTCCTGTTAAATGGTTAAGTGTTTAAGTACTGTATCTAGTCACTACTGTTAGAGTTGGTTGTCTGCATATAGTCTTTTTTTTTTTTTTTTTTTTTTTTTTTGTGAGATAGGGTCTCACTGTTGCCCAGGCTGGAGTGCAGCCACATGTTCACGGCTCTCTGCAGCACTCCCTCCTGGGCTCAAGGGAAGCTCCTGCCTCAGCTTCCTGGTAGTCTGGACTACTGGCACACATCACCATCCAGGGCTGACTTTTTATTTTTTCATGGAGTCGAGGGTCTCATTATGTAGCCCTGGCTGGTCTCCAACTCCGGGGCTCAAGTGATCCTCCTGCCTTGGCCTCCTAAAGTTCTGGGATTACAGATATAAGTCACTGTGCCCAGCCTGCACATCAGTCTTAAAGCATGCATTTTCTATTTCAATTTCTTTCTCTTGGAGAGAGGTTTTTCACTTAAAGCAGCAAGGTAAATGAAGACAGATTTTGATTTTTGCCTCAACTGTAACCCTTCTACTAGAATCTATACTTCATTCATTTTGTAGGAATCCTCTAGCTATAATCCCTCCATCAGACTCCTATAAGTGAATTTGAATAAAGGGCCATTCAATGCAATGCCTTTATCAGAGGCCTGCTCAATGCAGCATCCTGTGGCACTGGACCACTGACATTCTGACAGTGTTGGCGAAGAGAATGTAACTGTTTTGAAGATCCTAAGTGCCAGTTCACACCCAAAGTGCTTAAGCCACAGACGCACGTATTTTGTTTCATGACTTACCTGCCCAAGATATCATTGAAACGTGGATCTAATTCAATGTTGTATTTGTCAATATAGTCATATAAATCTTCTGTCCCCAGAACCTTGGCTATCCTCACCAACTAGTATTAAAGAAAGACAAAAACCCATACCACAAGCATATTATATGATCAAATCAACAATTAATAATGACTGAATTAACATAAAGGGGTCATCATGTCTATAGGTATGAATGCTGCCTCCTAACAGTTTTAGACTTCAACTCAATGGGATAGTGTTAGAAAAAGCAAACTACTTTATAAACCGGTTTCTTTCTCTTGAAATGTCATCCTGGCGAACTCTTATTTTTCTCCCCTCAAAACCCAATTGAAGATGTCACTTCTTTTGGGAAGCTCCCATTGCACACTCAAACCACTCATCGCTACTGCCTTTTGTGCCTTGTCCACACTTCTACTCTGAAGTTATGACTAAAATCTATTTTGTTGTACGTTTGACTCCCTTACAAGATCAACTATGAACTACTCGAGAGAAGAACTATTCTTTCTTTTTCTGTATTCCTCAGTACTGCATGACTTGATACAGAGTTATTGACTTTAATGGAATTCAGGTTGTATTCTTTAAATACATTAAAATTGGACACGGCACTCAAAGGGAACAAGGCAATGGTACCTTCCACAAGGTCCTAGAATCATTCCAGGTTCTTGTGAATGAAAGAGCCCTTTGATCTTCAAGGGGGAAGTGGAGTTAGTTTAAGAAACATCTATAACTCAACCCATATAAAGAGACAAAAGGATCACAGAAATAATAGGCTAACATATTACAGAAAACTTCATATTGGAGAATAACGTTGTATTAGGAGAATTCTAAGGTAATGTCCTATTTTAAAAATCTGGATGACAATTTGTATGTATTCTTCACAATAAAACAAGCAATGCAAACGACAAGGACTAAGAGGGAAAGTCTGATTTCAAAAGGCTAAGCTGGTAGCTCCCAAAACATCAATCTAAGGATCAATATCAGGGTGGCTGAACAAACAGTGAACTGAAAATTATAGGCAGTCCCGTCTATCAGTGCATTAGACTAGTAAATTTTTCAATAGGTATAACATATATTACCTGATCATAATTGTCATGTCCATGGAAAAATGGCTCCTTCCGAAAGATCATACTTGCCAGCATACAACCCAAACTCCACATATCCAAACTATAATCGTACATCTGCATAAAAGTAAACTCACTGTTATTATTTGTGAATCCCCAGGCTTGTCACTTCAAAATAAAAGATTTTTAAAAAAAATCACTCCACTGACTCAAAATCAAAACACTAATAACATCTTCATCTATTTCTTTTTAGTCCTTTTTTTTTTTTTTTTTTTGGAGACAGAGTCTCACTCTGCTGCCCAGGCTGCAATGCAGTGGCACAATCGTGGCTCACCACAACCTCCGCCTCCCGGGTTCAAGCGATTCTCCTGCCTCAGCCTCCTGAGTAGCTGGAACTACAGGTGCGTGCCACCATGCCCAGCTAATTTTGTATTTTTAGCAGAGGCGAGGTTTCACTATGTTGGCCAGGCTGGTCTTGAACGCCTGACCTCATGATCCACTCGCCTTAGGCTCCCAAAGTGCTAGGATCACAGGCATGAGCCACCGCGCCTGGCTAGTTTTTTCTTTCACGCATCTTTCACTAGGTTTTAAGATAATTTTTACTTTTTTTTTTTTTGAGACGGAGTCTCGCTCTGTTGCCCAGCCTGGAGTGCAGTGGTCGGATCTCGGCTCACTGCAAGCTCCGCCTCCCGGGTTTACGCCATTCTCCTACCTCAGCCTCCCGAGTAGCTGGGACTACAGACGCTTGCCACCTCGCCCGGCTATTTTTTTGTATTTTTTTTACTAGAGACGGGGTTTCACCGGGTTAGCCAGGATGGTCTCGATCTCCTGACCTCGTGATCCGCCCATCTCGGCCTCCCAAAGTGCTGGGATTACAGGCTTGAGCCACCGCGCCCGGCCTACTTTTTAAAATTTTTTATTTGAGACAGAGTCGCTCTGTCGCACAGACTGGAGTGCAGGGGTGTGATCTTGGCTCATTGCAACCTCAGCTTCCCAGGTTCAAGCAATTCTCTGCCTCAGCCTCCCGAGCAGCTGGGATTACAAATGCCCACCACCATGCCCAGCTAATTTTTTTGTATTTTTAGTAGAGACAGGGTTTCACCATCTTGGCCAGGCTGGTCTTGAACTCCTGACCTCGTGATCCACCTGCCTTGGCCTTTCCAAGTGCTGGGATTACAGGTGTGAGCCACTGTGCCTGGCTTTTTTTTTTTTTTTTTAAAGACACAGGGTCTTGCTCTGTTGCTCAGGCTGGAGTGTAGTGGCACGATCATAGCTCACTGTAACCTCCAACTCCTGGGCTTAGGCCTCGAGTAGGTAGGATTACAGGCATACACCACTATGCTCAGCTAATAAACATACTATTTTGAATTGTTTTCTTCACTTACACAAAAAAACCCCTCCAAATTGTTAGCCCATGGAGACCATCTAATGTGTATCATTAGTATTTTATTACATAAATGTTTCAGAATTTAATCTTTAATTTTCCTATAACAGGACAGTGTTCTGTTTTTCACAATTATTAGTAATACTGTACAAACTATTTTTATGCATAAAATGCTTTTTGAGCTCAGGGCTATAGCCTTAAGATCCCAAGAAAGAAATTCCTACAAGAACAAAGAGTCTGAAACTTTTAAAAACAACTGGTAATAACTTGGAAAGACTGGCATAAAAGATACTCCCAAGAAAACTTCAGATTTTTAAAACTTGGCAAATCTATTATTAATTTGGTTCCTTTCTCCTTTTTCTGTGAGGAGAAAGAAGGCTTCTCGGGGGAGCTGGGGAGAAGACCTTTATATTTAGTATACAATTCAGAAGAACAAGAAAACATTCTTGAATTTACTCTGAAGATTGGTTAAACTTAGTTACAGGATGGGCATGGTGGCTCATGCCTGTTATCTCAGCACTTTGGGGAGCCAAGGTGGGAGGATGGGTTGTGCCCAGGAGTTTGAGATCAGCCTGGGCAATATAGTGAGACTTTCTCTCTATACACAAAAAATTAAAAATTAGCTGGATGTGGTAGCACATGCCTGTAGTCCCAGCTACTCAGGAGGCTAAGCTGGGAGGATCACTTGAGCCCAGAAGTTTGGGGCTGCAGTGAGCTATGATCATGGCATTGTACTCCAGCCTGGGCAACAGAGGAAAACCCTGCCTCAAAAAACGAACAAAAGGCCGGGCGCGGTGGTTCTTGCCTGTAATCCCAGCACCTAAACGCACAAAATGACACTTTTTTTTTTTTTTGTAAATTATGTGCGAAATAAACACAGGACCAAAATTATGCCTGCCCTTCTCTTCTCACCTGATAGTCTACAAGTAGCTCAGGACCTTTGAAGTATCGGGAAGCAACTCGGACATTATATTCTTGGCCAGGATGATAAAACTCAGCCAAACCCCAGTCTATTAGTCGTAGCTGAAAAAGAAAAAATCATGAGCAATTTTATCTTTCTCTAAGATACCCACATTGTGCCATTAGCATACTCTTGATAAAATACACCAGATACGCCACTCTGTACTGAAACCCCTTCACTAACTACTTATGGCCTTCAGGATGAAAACAAAACTTCTCAGCTTGACATACAACTTTCTCCATGATTTTGTTCCTAAAAGACACAATCTCATTTGTGCTTTTACAAATTTCTTAAACTGCTCAATGACTAAAATGTCCCTACGACCCAGCCTATAATCCTATTGGTAAGCATCTCCTTAACTTTTGGGATATTTAAGTTAGCTTAGCTCCTCAATGAAGTCTTCTCTAATTATCTAGATAGAACTGATCATTGCCTTCAGCCCCCTGAATTTTAGATATATTTCTGTAACAGAACCTAAACTCTTTATTACATGTTTTCTACCTTTCTTTTTCAATATGGATGACAAGCCCTAGGGGGTTTTATTCACCTTTGTAATTTTCAGAATTCAACATAATGCCTGGTATACAGGAGAAAAATGAATAAATATTTGCTGGATAGACGAAACAACAGAAAAGTCATACAATACAGCTTTTACCAAAACGCATCTTAAATATGGAAAAAGGGGTAAGAGGTAAGCTTATCTGCCCACTGTGCACGCACGACCATGATCTGAAGTGCCAGCAGTAGGCCCTGAGGAATAACATCGGACTCCTCGGGCACTAAGTTTACTGCCTACATCTCAAAACTAAACCTTTGATTACTCCGTGCAAAACTACCTCCACTCTTAGTCTCCCCCTGCTCAGTTAAAGGTGATATTCATCCTGTCATATAAGCCAAAACTTAAGATTCACCCTGGATTCTTGTTTCCCTCAGACCTCACATTTAATCTGTCAACAAATCCTGAAGCCTCTACCATATTCTGACCATTATCATCACCTCCACTGCCACTGCCCTGATCCAAGCCACCACCAAGTCTTGTTTGATATACTGCCATAGCCCCTTCTCCTAATTGGTCTCACTGCTTTCATTCTTGCCCTCTAAACAGTTTAATAAATACTAAATAAATAGTTTAATAGTTATTTAAAAAATAATTAAATATTTTAAAATAAACATAAACAGCTTTTTAAAAGGATTGTTCAGGTTGCTATGGAGAGATTATAGATTCACAGGAAATTGCAAAAGTAGTAGAGATTCTCTGTACCCTTTACCCAGTTTCCCCTAATAGTAACATCTTACATAACTACAGTACAATATCAAAACCAAGAAACTTGACATTGGTACAATTCAGAAAGATCTTATTCAGGTTTCACCAGTGTTACATGCACGCGCATGTTTGTGTGTGTGTTTCTATGCAATTTTATCATATGTGTAAATTCATATAATCTCAACAAGATATAGAACTGTTCCATCACCACACACGTCTTGTGTGTTAGCCCAACCCCTGGCAACCCCTCTGTTCTTGATCTCTACCATTTTGAGAATGCTACAGAAATGGAGTCACTGGCATATAACTCTTTTTGAGATTGCCTTTTTTCACTAAGCATGAGATCCACCCAAGTTGTTGCAGGTATCATAGTTCTTTCCTTTTTATTGTTGAGAAATACTACTTCATAATAATAATATATGGTATGAATATGCCAGTTTGTTTAACCATTCCCTCATTGAAGGGCACTTCCCCCCCAACCCCTCTTTTTTTTTTTTTTGAGATGCAGTCTTGCTCTGTCACCCAGGCTGGAACGCAGTGGCACGATCTCGGCTTACTGCAACTTCCACCTCCTGGGTTCGAGCAATTCTCCTGCCTCAGCCTCCTGAGCAGCTGGGATTACAGGTGCATGCCACCACACTCGGCTAATTTTTGTATTTTTTTAGTAGAGACGGGGTTTCACCATGTTGGCCAGGCTGGTCTCCAACTCCTGAACTCGTGACCTGCCGGCCTTGGCCTCCCAAAATGCTGGGATTACAGGCCTGAGCCACCGTGCCCAGCTTTTTCCCTCAATTTTAAGCTATTAAAAATATAGCTGCATTCATATACAGGCTTTTGTGTGGACCTAAGATTTTGTTGCTCTGAGATAAATGCCACTACAGGATTGTATGGTAAGCATACGTTTAGCTTTTCAAGAAACCAACAAACTATAAAACAATAGTTTAGCATTTTCCAAAATGCTGAACTTTACATTCCTACCAGCAATGTATGAGAGATCAAGTTTCTTCACATTTTTTTTAGCACTTGGTACCATCACCATTTTTCATTTTAGCTGTTCTAATAGATGTGTAGTTAACTGTTAAATTTCAAGTGAGAACATGCCAAAGCTTAGAATGTGCAAAAGCTTGGCCGGGCGTGGTGGCTCACGCCTGTAATCCCAGCACTTTGGGAGGCTGAGGTGGGCAGATCACAAGGTCAGGAGATCGAGACCATCCTGGCTAACACGGTAAAGCCCTGTCTCTACTAAAAATACAAAAAAATTAGCCAGGCGCCATGGTGGGCGCCTGTAGTCCCAGCTACTCGGGAGGCTGAGGCAGGAAAATGGTATGAACCCGGGAAGCGGAGCTTGCAGTGAGCCGACATCACGTCACTGCACTCCAGCCTGGGCGACACAGCGAGACTCTGTCTCAAAAAAAAAAAAAAAAAGAATATGCAAGAATATGCAAAAGCTCTCTATCTTCAGAGAAAAGGCCTAACAATGACCAATAAGGTTTTACATGATTTGGTTTTACCTCTTTGATCTCATTTCCTTCTTTCCCTGCATTCATTCTGTCCCAGCTTTATCCTTGAGGCTCTTCCAACATGCCAAACACATCTTTACCTCAAGGGATTTTGTACTTGCTATCTACTCTGCCTTGGGACATGTTTCTTCGTAAGACTGCATGGCTGGGTCCCTTCCAGTGCTCTCTAAAATGTCACCTTTCCAGTGAAACCTTCCTTTACAACTGGTTTAAAACTGCAAATACCCTCTTGCCATTCACTATTCTTGTTTTTGATTCTACATCAAAATAACTTTCTATCCCACCAGCCTCCCTAAATGTAAGCTCCTAAAAGACAAGCATTTATTGTATGTTTAGTTCACTCATATATCCCTAGCCCCTAGAATGGTGCCTTTGACATACTATGTGCCTAAAAAAATTTAGTTGCATAAACAAATCACCTACCTCCTCAAAGACCACAACAGATAAGTCATCATAGCTTGGTCACCTTAAAAAACTGAAATGTTACAGTATGTGGCCATTACAGCTCTCATGTAAAAACATTTGTAGACAATAGGGGCCTCACGACCAACCTACTAACAGAAATAGCATTTTCTGTATATTTCATCCACTTAACTGTGCACATTTAATTCTCATGAATACCTAGTTGCCTGCAGGGCAATTATTACCCACACTGTACAAGAAAGAAAAAGAAGGCAAATGAAGACAAAGTAGTATCTCAGTAAACTAGTTATTCAACAAATAAGACTAGAAGCCACGTTTCTGGGCTTAGAAGATGAACATTTTGCCCACTATACTAATGTTTCCTTCTTGGTAGCATTCTTAGGAATATAAATAATGGTTCAAACATATTGATTTGTAAATTCATTCATTCACCAAATATTTATCAAGGGCCGAATAGGTACTAGGGTCTGTGACAAGGGATAAAGTGTTGAAGATGGGCAATTAACTACATCACGGAGACAAATAACACTTGTCCGTCTATCACTTTACCTTTCTGTGCTCATGATCAATCATGACATTATGGGGCTTCACATCTCTGTGCATAATTCCCATGCTGTGACAATAATCCAGGGCCTGTGGGAGCAACAGGTAAGAAAGGAGTTAGCCTGAATAATAGTTAAGAGTCCTTTACTTTTCCCTCCATGTTAATTTTCCTTTTAGCCTCACAATACCCCTGGGATTCAAGCTGAGGACAGTCACTTCCACAGCAATGCTTTAGAGACTTGTTCATGATCTCATAGTCAAGCAAACTCGGTTCTCTGAGCTTAGAGATCTTTTTCTGATATAGTTGTTTCAACATGTTTTCTGTCTTAAAAAGACCCAAAGTATACCCAAATCGCACCACTTCAAATTTTTCCGTCTTGTACAGATCCTAGATTATTTTCACAGACCCCTCAAAGAAAGAAAATAGATCATTACTACAAACCTCTTATTCAAAGAACAGTAATTCTTTAGCAACTAAGAGTCTATAACAGAGGTTGGCAAACCACAGGCCAAATTTGGCCTGATGTCTGCTTTTGTAAATAGTGTTTTATTGGAACATAGCCATGCCTATTTGTTTGCACATTGTCTATGGTTGCTTTTGTGCTACAACAGCAGAGCTGAACACTACATGGCCCACAAAGCCTAAAATATTTACTATTTGGCCCTTTAAAGAAGTTTGCCAATGCCTGATTTAGGTGATCAAATCCAATCTGAAATGTTTCCAACCTCAAGCTAAAGGGAACTGAGTACTATAATCTTCGGGGTTTGTTAATACCAGCCTTTCAGTCAACCGATGTTATTGGCCAAATTCTTGTCCTTCCTGAAGGGCAACTTGTGTTCCTACAGTTCCCAGGGCTAGGCAATCATATCTGTAACTTTCTAAAGCCTTGCTTGCCACACACTGCATGAGCCAATGGAAAGATCAAGTATCTCCGCTGGCACAATCTCCTCAGGGTACTTCTAAGGCTCCAACAGCAGACTTTATGTCAACTCTTGTTTAGTAAGAAACCTTAGCCAACTTTTAGCAATTCTCTCATCTAGAAAGCTGACTTTGTGACTACTGGGAACAAGATATTTGGTGACCCCACTTTAGAAATGAAAGTAAATTTTCAATTAGCAATCTGTAAGCAGAAATTTACACAATCCTTAGGACAATTACCCTCTGAGAACTGAGTTGAAGTTTACTGTTTTATTTGTTGAATCTTCAGTGAAAGTATACCAAAAGCTAGCACATCAGGTGTTTTCATGAGTTTTGAAAAATTAATTTTAACTTACATAGGGGCACACACAGATTACAAATATTTGTTAAGGGGTCAGTCCCAGCTATTTTACAAACACCCTTTTTCAAATTGTTCTAAATTATACTCCTACTAGACCCCATTCCATAACCCTTGGCACAAGAGTTCTGATCCTATTATTAATTTTTATTTATTTATGTATTTAGAGACAGAGTCTCACTCTGTGCCACTGCACTCCAGCCTGTGCAACAATCATAGCTCACTGCTGCCTCAAATTCCTGAGATCCTCCTGTCACAGCCTCCCAAGTAGCTGGAATTACAAGCATGAGCCACCATGCCCAGCTAATTTTTAATTTTTTTGTAGAGACAGGGTCTCACTATGTTGCCCAGGCTGGTCTTGATCTGCTGGCCTCCAGCAATCCTCCTGCCTTGGCCTCCCAAGTAGCTGGGACTTACAGGTGCACACCACCATGCCCAGGTAATTAAAAAAATTTTTTTTGAAGAGATGAGGGTCTCACTATGTCACCTAGGCTGGTCTTTTGATCTCTTGGCCTCAAGCAATCCTCCTGCCTCAGCCTTCCAAAGTGCTGGGATTACAGGTATGATACTATTAACTTATTAAAAACTTATATAGAGGTCCCTTCTTTCAACATACTTTACAAAGTTAATTTGCTGGCTTTTCTACCATCAATTTACTATTTAACAAAGAGAAGACCAATTTAAAAAATATTTAGTATCCAAGGTTCACTTACCTTCAGAATCTCATACATGTAAAATCGAATATCATAGTCTGTTAACGTCTGGTACAATTGCTGTTAAAGACAAATGTTTGAGCCATGAAATAATGCTGACAGAAAGGCATTTTTCACCCTCACCCACAGTAATTCAAACCAAGACTTCGCTCATTTACCGTTGTTCCAAGATCTGTCCATTCACTGCTCTCTATTTCTCCAACATTACATTAATTTTAAAGAGATACTCTGGGTCTTCAACTCTTAAAAGTGAAGAATTACTTAAACATATATTGCAGAAGCTATAATCCACTGTTAGAAACATACCGATCTAGATACATTAATATGCACTGATACACACCTATAATTTAGTTTGTTTTTATCTTCAGACCTTCTCAAAAAAGACATTTTGGCAAATATACTGCCTCCTTACTAGGGAACTAACTCATTTTTGGCTTATATAGTTAGCCCTGCAGATCACCAGTGGGTATGCAGATGGCATGATGCCAAACCTGTTAAGTCAATTTAAAAAACTATTCTTGTTCCAATAGGAAAGTAAACTCTGTGAACAATTGTTATGTATCCTTTCCAGTTTCCAAAGAGTTGCAGAATGTTTTTTACATGGACATGTCTTTTTTTTTTTTTTGAGACAGGGTCTTACTCTGTTGCCCAAGCTGGAGTGCCGTGCTGCAATCATAACTCACAGCAACCTCAAACTCCTAGGCTCAAGCGATCCTCCTACCTCAGCTTCCCCAGTAGCTAGGACTACAGGCGTAAGCCACCATGCCCAGCCACATGTACATCTCTTTAAATGGTTAGCAATGTCTTCTGACAAAGTTTTTCTTGAAATTATCATTCCGACTCTAAAACAGCTCCTCTTCCTTTTTCCCTATCTCTGCAAAAGAATTCACTAATTTATTAATGTATAACATTCTGTATACTGGAGTGGTGGAAAGGCAAATCAAAGATCTTCTACAACTTTTACTCCAAAAGAGTAGCTACATTCTTCTGTAAAATTGGAACTGTATGAAATTATGTAGGCCACTGGATAGATTGGAATTCTGAGATATCTCTTATAGAGGTTTGTGTTATGGCAGAATTTGACATTACCCTTCCTCGATCCCTGCCTTTTAAGATCTATCGCCCACAGTTCCTGAGGAATCCTAAGAAATAAGCAGTCCCTATTTTTATATATACAATATATTTCTTCCAGAACACTATTGTTTAAAGCGAATGTCGTAAGGCCAGATCCTAAGTGAACATGGGTTGCTGCCTTCATTAGGTTGAACATCAGCAGAAACTGTCAACTAAAGGCCGGGCGCGGTGGCTCAAGCCTGTAATCCCAGCACTTTGGGAGGCCGAGACGAGCGGATCACGAGGTCAGGAGATCGAGACCATCCTGGCTAACACGGTGAAACCCCGTCTCTACTAAAAAAATACAAAAAACTAGCCGGGCGAGATGGCGGCGCCTGTAGTCCCAGCTACTCGGGAGGCTGAGGCAGGAGAATGGCGGGAACCCGGGAGGCGGAGCTTGCAGTGAGCTGAGATCCGGCCACTGCACTCCAGCCTGGGTGGCAGAGCAAGACTCCGTCTCAAAAAAAAAAAAAAAAAAAAAAAAAAAAAAGAAACTGTCAACTAAGTAGTGAGAAGTAAATGTATTGGTCATTAAAAAGAACATTAAACAAATGGGCAAAATATCAAGATGCAGAAAGTGGACACTGCTTGTATAGGAGTTCTTCTATCTTAATTTGCACTGTAAGGATGAAAATCTTTTTAAAAACAAATTCGAAGCAAGCTCTTCTAACAGCATCATCCCCAAAGGCTATGTGGTCTAAAAACCCACTAGCCCGAAACAGTTGGTTATAGATTATACCTTGAAGTCTGTGTTGTTTACGTGTTCAAAAACCAAGGCGGGGGTTCGTGACTAGGGGAAAAGAACAAAAACAAAAACACACATTAGCAATAGCCCTGACAGCTTTAGTGGGGACAATGTTTGCGGATGCTGCATGGTGAATTTGGCAGTCCTCGCCTCAGTAGTAAGAAACCCTCTATTGCTACAAGCCCTCCCCGCTCTGATTATCACCACACTTAGGTCATTTTTGGGATGGATTTCAAACAGAAGACATGGAGCTGAAGTCTCACCAGGCTCTAGGCAGCCCGACAATGCGCCCATCGCCCATCGGCATCGGACCTGAGTTTGCAAAATGGATTAACACATTTCAGTTTCCAGTGCTATCAGTCTCTTAGCCTAGAAGAATAAGAAATAGTCTGTGGGTGGAGGTCTCTTTGAAAGAAAGACCCAAGCTAGTTAAATGGTATATCTGATTAAGCACTTTCAAAGCAGGACTTAATGATGAGGGTTGGGGGAGGGAACAAAAAGAGGCCAGTTGTGCTCCAGGTCAAACACCATCTCAGCCCTGGTGGGCCTTGCTAACACCTACTATACTCACCACAGGGTCTTTTACAATGTCTGCCAGTGTGATGATGTTGGGACCTCCTCTCAAATTCTCCAAAATCTTTATTTCACGCTTAATTTTCTTCTTTTTTACTGGCTGAAAGGGGAAAAGTACATCAGCAAAAAAAAAAAAAAGACACTCTTTTTCAGAGTATTTCAACATGTAGTGTAATACATAAATGGCTTACTTATGAGCACCTTGAAGGAAGAAAATGTCACATTCATCTCTGAATCCTTCTCCTAGCACTGTGCCAGGTATTCTGCAGGTACTTACAAACGTTGAATTGAAAGAAAAAAGATTTCTATTCCAAAGACCAGACTTCTGCAGAATTAGTATTTCAATCATCAGTCTTGATGTTCATGTTTTAAAACATGTTAAACATGTTAATGTCTTAAAACCTTACAAAGTAGCAATTTAAATGGTTAGTAATACTAAAGAATATCTTGAAAAGCTTTTTATCAATTAGGATGAAACATGGTCCCTTTCCATTTCTTCCTCTCATCAGGGCCAACAACAAGGATGGTCAAAACATCTTTATGTAGCATAACCCTGAGGGTAAAGTGTGGGTCTTGGAGTCATAATGCCCAATGTGAAACCTACCTTTACTACCTGCTAGCTGTAATGGCAAACTACATAACCTCTCTAAGCCTTTCGTTAAGTGTAAAATGAATAACAAGAGTACCCATCTCATAAGATTGTTCCAAGAATCAAATGAGGTATTTGAAAGACTTCGGAATATGGCTGGAACATAACATAATAATAACTGTCTAGCCTGATCGCCAATACTCTTTTTTTTTTCTTTTTGAGGTGGAGTCTCGCTCTGTCGCCCAGGCTGGAGCGCAGTGGCGTGATATCGGCTCACTGCAAGCTCCACCTCCAGGGTTCACGCCATTCTCCTGCCTCAGCCTCCCGAGTAGCTGGGACTACAGGCACCTATCACCATGCCCAGCTAATTTTTGTATTTTTAGTAGAGATGGGGTTTCACCGTGTAAGGCAGGATGGTCTCGATCTCCTGACCTCGTGATCTGCCTGCCTCGGCCTCTAAAGTAGCATTCTAAAAAGAGTACTCTGCAGAGTGTATCTTAAACATTCCTTTGTCCTCACCCATCCTTTCCACATCTGTTCTAGTATGGAATCCTTTCCATTTTTTTTCTGAGGAGGGCCTTGGTCCAACTGTACCTCCTTTATAAAGCCTCCTCCTTCTTTTCTTTTCTTTTTTTGAGATGGAGTCTTGCTCTGTTGCCCAGGCTGGAGTGCAGTGGCACGATCTCAGCTCACTGCAACTTCCACCTCCCAGGTTCAAGGAATTCTCCTGCCTCAGCCTCCGGAGTGGCTGGGATTACAGGCACATGCCACCACGCCTGGCTAATTTTTGTATTTTTAGTAGAGATGGGTTTTACCATGTTGGCCAGGCTGATCTCGAACTCCTGACCTCATGATCCAACTGCCTTGGCTTTCTAAAGTGCTGGGATTACAGGCATGAGCCACCGTGCCTGGGCTTATAAAGCCTTCTCCTGAATAGTCTAAAACAGTCTTGGACCAAAGGAAATACAATGCAAACCACATGTGTAATTTTAAACGTGTTTCTTGTGTAGCCACATCAAGAAACTTAAAAAAGGACAAAATTAATGTATTTTATTAATCTAAAAATCTTATTTTAACATATAAATCAATGTAAAAAATTACTAATCTATTTTACCTTCTTTTTTCTGTATTAAACCTTTGAAATCTAGTATATTTTACCCTTACAGCATATCTCAATTCAGCCCAGCCACATTTCAAGTGCTTAACAGCCTCATGCGGCCTGTGTGCCTGCTGTACTGGACGGTGCAGGTCTTTTCCGAGAGTGTTGGTCACCTCAGACTGGATGCCCTGCATAGAACTCTTAGAAGTTAAATACATCTCATCTCTTCATTTACAAGACTGGTAGTTACTAAAGTTTGATGACCAACAATCACCTGGATTTTTTTAACAAACAGACTCACAGAACCCACCAAGATTTACTAAATCAGAATCTTGAGAGGGAAACGGGGTATTTTTTAGATACTTTCCAGGCTGATGATCCAGGTCCAGACACTACTAAATAATATACTATAAATTCTTTTAACTTTGTCTTAAGCCTCAAGCACATGGTAGCAGAAAGCAAGCAGATTTTGACAGTTCTCAAAACCTGGCTTTGTGGTTGCGCAGTGTTCAGAAAAGCATTTAAATGTTTCTCATTGCTGAAAGGGACTATACTTGCCCATCAGTGATTTACATACCACAGTTAGAACAGGTCCAATGCAAAGGGGTACCCAATAAATAGAAGCTATTTTACTGATGACTTCCACGTAGTCCACATTGAATTCAACCCACGACCTCTTACCCAATACAATATCTACCTAAGAAACAAAATAGAAGTTTTCTCTTCCTGCTGGGAGATCTTTCTACCCTGCAGAGACTAACCCAACAACTTACCTACTGTTTTTCATTAACCCAATTGCTGGATTTTTTAGTGGGAAAAAAAGCTTCTGGTTGACAAAACTATTCTACAGAATCCTTCGAATCTATAAACTTAAAAAGCTGGTTTGTGACAGACCAGGCAGCTGACTCAGGCCCTAATTTAATGTGATCAATGCCACTTTTTCTTATTAAATAAATAGGGGAGATTAAAAATTTTAAATATGGTTTACGAAGGAACTTCATCTATACTTACACCACCTACCCACAGTTACAGTAAAATATACAATACAGTTAGAAAAACTGAGCTGAAAAAAATCTTTCTAAATCACCCTTCACTCAAAACCATCAAGGGCTCACAATTATCTACAAGAGACAAGTCAGAATTTTAAGACTGCAAGGAAATGCAGAGATTTTTTCCAGGCCTTCATCAACTTAATCTCTCTTTCCAAGTTCAACTCCTATATGTGGTCACATAACATCTTTCACACGAAATATTTCTCTCACTTTTCCCTCTTCCTCTTTTCTTATCTTGGTGCACTCTATAGCCTGCTTCCCTTCACCACTTCCACCCAACACCTATCCAAATCCTCCTCCCATTTAGCCTGAAGACAGCTCCAGGGAGCTTTTCCTAACTACTACCCTCTTCTGAACTGCAGACCCACTATTCATGCTTTTCATGTGGCTCTAAATAATAATATATCACCTCATTCTATCATATACCTTTCCATATGAATATCACCATACAATCATAAAGAACTCTAGTCTCCAAGGCATGTATATATGCACACAATTTTGTATTTAATCCTTTTTGTTTTTCGACACAGGGTCTCACTCCCATCGCCCAGGCTGGAGTGCAGTGGGTTTCATCACAGATCAGTGCAACCTTCAACTTCCAGGCTCAAGTGATCCTCCCACTTTAGGCCCTCGACGAGCTGCGACTAAAGGCACATGCCACTACACTCAGCCAATATTCTTTTTAATAGATGGATAAACATGTCCTAGGTTAAAAGGACTACTGTGGCTAGTCACCCAAATGTTTTGATTTCCAACCTAGTTCTCTTTCTACATATTTCAAGAGAGATATAAATACTTAAACTCTTTGGTTCTCAAATGGCATGTGAGGCACCCCAGCAATGCACAGGAGTACTGTGGAATACTTTAAATTTTTTGAGGAAAACACACCAAACAATCATTGCATCTGTCAGACACTGGGTGCACTACCAGCTTGAGGTAGTTTGTTGTTTCAACATTAGATTGTATTATATTCCTTGTGAGGGCGCATACTTTTTGTGAAGTTGGGTTTGCAGTAGTTGCTGTGATAAAAAGCAAGTACTGCGCAAAAATCAATGACAGGATATGAGGGTGGTGGTGTCCAATCCGATTACAACATTTGAAAAGCTATGCAGTAACAGGTCTACATAACCCGATGGTAATAAATTATAGTTACTAAGAATAAAATTATTATTTTTCTTTTTATTTATGTGAGTAACTTTTTAAACGGCTACCAAGTTGTTAAAATAGAAATACTTAGCGGCCAGGTGCAGTGGCTCATGCCTGTAATCCTGGCACACTGAGAGGCCGAGGGGGGCGGATCACCTGAGGTCAGGAGTGTCAGACCAGCCTGACCAATATGGTGAAACCCCATCTCTACTAAAAATACAAAAATTAGGCAGGCATGCTGGCGTGCACCTGTAGTCCCAACTACTCGGGAGGCTGAGGCAGGAGAATTGCTTGAACCCAGGAGGCGGAGGTTGCAGTGAGCCGAGATCTCGCCACTGCACTCCAGCCTGGGTGACAGAGCGAGACTCTGTCTCAAAACAAAAACAAAAACAAAAAATAAATAAATAAATAAAACTTAGTTATTTGGACCTTGCTACTTAATACACAGATGAGGTATTTCTTGACTTACGAGTACCATGAAAAATTACTAAGATAGTATAAGTGTTATAAATTGAGAAAGTTTGGAAACTTCTACTTTTCAGTGTCAAATATGAAAAAGTTCCTGTGGTAAGGAACTGTATGTTAAGTTCCCAATATAAGACAGTGCACAGCATAGTTATAACTAAATTAAAAGTTGTATATTGGTAGCCCAGAGGCCAAATCTGGCCTGTGCATTGTCTTTTTAAATCTTGAGCCAACACAAGTCAGGAGAATTCATATACAAATATAAATTTCTGGCTTTTCTTTGCAAAACAGAGTATGAAGCAACAATGGACTTGCATTACTGCAGGGCAATCATCAGCTTCAGCTGAGAAGCAGCTAACTCCTTTTGAAGAGGCATGTGTTTCCCAGTTTGTTTCAGTCCCTATCACTCACATCTAAGCATGGGCAATTACACCAGACTAGCTACACTGATATCATCTGTCTGTCCCCCTTAAGTCCTGTGACTCCTCATCCTTACAAAGTAGAGGCAATTATTTATTTATTGAAAATAAAAGCCTCATTATATAATGAAAAGTATAGGAAATAAGTATTAGGCAAGAACTGGGAGAGAAGAGACTGTACCTTTGCTCCCTTACTCTGCCACAACCTAGCAATATAAGTCAACTCAAATCACTTCTCTTGCTTCAGTTTCCTGATCTGTCAAATAAGCAGAACTTGTTCTATTGAGTTCACAGTATACAACAAAATTTTATTTGCTTTGGCACCAAAAACTTTTAAAATGCTGTTTTAAAAAAGTCTTCACAATCTTCACAACTATTTTTAAAAATCTATATTCCAAATACCTCTGAAATTATCTCTTGTACTCACCTTGAGAATTTTAACAACAACTTTTTCATTATTTGTGATGTTGATGGCTTCAAATACTTCACTGTATTTACCTCGGCCTAATTTTCGAACCAGCTGGTAGTCATCTTGATTTCTGTGGATACAAACAAAATGACTTATAAATGGTCAAATTATCAAGCATCAATTCAACTTACAGGAATCTACTGCCAGCAGGTGTAAAAGAAATAAGAGGTATTTCAAATAATTCCCAAATTGGTTTCATTGTATTTTTTTTAATTAGGCCACTTAAAAATACATGTTCCAAATCCTAGAATTAGAAAAACTTACACCTTTCAATTGTTCTTTCAAATCCCAAACTGTTTACATCTTTATTGGCACATGACATGGAGCTAGCTTGTATTAAGGTTTGTTCTGAATATGTTTGTCTCCAACAAGAGACAGCTTTCCCCAAGAGAATAATTTTTATATATTCTTGTCCCTTAGGGCTTGGTCCAGTGTTGGCACTTAGCAGGAACTCAAAACATTTTGCAAGACTGTTTCAATCTAGCTAACTTTGGCAGCAGCTGATTTTTAACAGGCCTCTTTGAAGGTAAATGGCTTTCAAATGTATAGGCTTAATCTATTTGCCCTCCAGGGCAAGCTCTGGGGATAGTACATGTGTAGTCAAGTTCACAGAGCACACTATAGATTGTAAACTATAGTCAGTGGTCCCCTCTTCTACTTACACCCATATTCTGTGACCAATAAGCAACATGAGAGGTAATAAACAGAGGTAGAATAAGGGAAATGCCAACATTTTCCTCCTGCCCCTGCCTGCTTTCAATGTAGAGGGCTTTGCTCTGAAGAATGACAAACACAGTTCCATTAAGGCATAAATTCTATCTACTCCTGCTGGAGCTACTAAGTATCCAATATGAACCAAATCAACCATATCAACCATTCATTTTCCTCAAGTAGCTAAAAAGAAAGTGAATGAAAAGACAAAAGGTACTAAAAACAATGGACAACATTATAATCACGGCAGGTCTAGGGGAAGAAAGCTCCTACTTCTTTCTGTCTGAGTTCTCTTCCTATGGGAGGGTATACAAAACAAATGCGAGCAAACGAACAGTACCATGTCAAAAGCCCAAAAGGGCTCTTTAGTGCCATTTAGGCAGAACCAAGTGCAAAGCACTCAATTTGAAGATAGCAGTTGAAATTCCTATAGTAAACAGTGTTACCTAGAGTCCAAAGCCTGTGACATAAACGGAAAACTGTTAGATTATCAGTAGTAACAACATTTATTGGTAGTAAACCACACTGGCACTTAATGGTGTCTTTACAGCATACAGTGTCTCTGTATTCAGAAGCAATGTATTTACTGTTAAGAATCATGGCATACTCAAGTTAGCTGGGTGGGGCGGCAGATGCCTGTAATCCCAGCTACTCCGGAGGCTGAGGTGGGAGAATCGCGTGAACCCAGGAGGCGGAGGTCGCAGTGAGCTGAGATCACGCCACTGCACTGCAGCCAGGGCGACAGAGCAAGACTCATCTCCACACACACACACACAAAAATCATGACATACTCAAGATTAAAAATACACCCTATGACAATTTAGGAAAGCATCCACTAACCACTTACAGGTTATGGAAATCACATGCAGTCAGATATAAAATACAGCATACAAGAGCTGCAGCTTTGGTTTTCAAATTGCTTTCTTTTGCACTTGAATATCAAAATGCTTTTATCACACAAGTATGATCTGACCAATTAAATGTCTACCACACTGGGACAGGAAATGCAAACATCCAAATGAGTCTGTACAGAGAATTAGGAGGGCAAACACGGCTGCTCAGGCAGATTACAACTGTTCAAGATAGAATTTGGGCTGAATTCCATGTTAAGACATGCCTAGTCTCAGGATAAGGGCAAATGTTTAAGAATTTAATTCTGCTTCTCATCAGAAAGAAGTTACCTTTTTGGAGAACTGTTTCATCCTCCTGTATCAACATGAAACAACATTCTCTACCTCAAAATACTTTATGTAAGATTTTGGTGTTTTCAAAGTCTCTCAAGTATCGACTCTCACTGATCTGCAATGCCCTTAGCTTGATAAGCAAGCTGATAGGTAACTTTTTGTTGCCAGGTGCCTGTATAGAATACTGTCATGAGTTATTTAATGACATTCTGAGAAATGTGTTAAACATGAGAGTGTTTACACAAACCTACATGGTATGGCATACTACATACCCAGGGTATAGCCTATGGTTCCTAGGATACAAATGTGTACCGTAATAAACAGGCAATTGTAACACAATGGTATTTGTGTATCTAAACATAGCAAAGGTAATGAATGCATTGTTGATGTTACGATGACATCATTAGGCCACAGAAATTTTTCAGCTCTCTTATAATCTTATGGTACTGTCCTACATGTGGTCTGTCATTAATTCAAACGTTGTTATGTGGTGCATGACTGCATATAAATCAGAGAAAAGGATAAGAAACTAAAATGATTTTTAAATGGCAAGCCCATTTAAAAATTCACTTGCCAAAGCAACTCTGCTTCTTCACTGCAAAACCAAATTTTCAGCTCAAAAGAAGAAAACACAAATTGGGCTTTGATCTTGAGGTATACACATACAGAGTCATGGAGGTTTTCTGACAAGAACTACTCAACAGATCCACAAGATTCAGCCCTTTGAGTGAGTATAATGAAGTCAACAAAAACAATTACCCCCATTCCACCACATGTGACTCGTAATCCCAGTATTCTCGAGGTCTGTGTGTATTAACATCTGTGTAAACTCTGGCCCTGCTTGGCACGGGTCCCGACATGTCAGACAGGTTGGCGGACAAAGCTGGACTTGATGTTTGGAGATCTGGCAGTCACTGTGTTCAGAGGCAGCTGGGGGTAAGACCTTGTTTCAGACCTGTTTTCTTCAAACTGCAGAAACAAAATGCACAAAGTCCAAGGAATCATTTGCAGAAGGTATATGGGAAGGAAATAATCTTACAAATAATAACGGCTTGAAATATACCTCTGGCTCTCCTACTTATAGCCAATAAATACAGCTCAACTGTGTCAACCAGTGCTTCCTATGAGAAGAAAAATACCAAGAAATACAGTAAACTGATATTTGCTTTAATCATATTTTGCCAAGTATCCTGTTACGTATGCATGCAAAATTTGAATAATTTTTGTAAGACAGCCTGGAAGAGAAAAATGGCATTGAGGATAGATACATCAGCATTACCACTATTTATATATTCTACAAAAGGTATTGGAAAGAAAAGTACTTTCCTTTCAGCAGCTTTCTGTAACTTAAGTAGGGGAGCTAAAAGGTTCTAGAATGGCGGCAAAGCCGAGAGTACAACTTGTCAGTCTGACTCATATTTGATGAAACCAGGAAGAGAATAAAGACTTGTTCTCATATGTCAAAGTTCCATGTCATCTTATAGCAATCCAAATCTTTTGGGGGAACCTTATGGTAATAATCAGTAGAAACTTGATCACCATTTGAAAGACACACTTGATTTCATTAAATTTAAAAACAGAAATCAGTAATATTCTCTTTATATTTAATACAGGAGCTTAAAAACTGGCATAAAACAGTAATACAGACTAGCTGAACTATGCAAAATTTGACACTGGTGGAAAATAAGTAAAATGTTAGAAATATGCTATCAAATCAGGTTCCTTTCCAATGATGTCTTCCCTATCTCCTACAGCATTTGCTGATTCCCCTCATTATGCACTTAGATGAAATTGTATTGAGTTTCCAAATGTGATAACTGAGAAGGATACAACACTTATGCAGTTTCCTGACTGAGAGAGCATAACTTCAATTTGTATGTGTGTATGTATGTATGTATGTATTTTAAGACAGGGTCTTATTCCACTGCCCAGACTGGAGTGCAGTGGTGTGATCATGGCTCACTGAAGCCTCAACTTCCTGGGCTTGGGTGATTCTTCCACCTCAGCCTCCCAGGTAGCTGGGACTACAGGCATGTGCCACCACCCTCAGCTAATTTTTTGTATTTTCAGTAGAGACCGTGTTTCAACATGTTGCGCAGGCTGGTCTTGAACTCCTAGGCTCAAGCAATCCTCCCACTTCAGCCTCCCAAAGTGCTGAGATCACAGGTGTGAGCCACCGCACTCAGCCATAACTTCAATTCAGAAAAAGAGGAAGTGTCTATTTAAAAACGGGAAAGAGGTACTATACTCCTAAAACATGTCCATATCATAAAAGACAAATGGAGGCTAAAGAGACACTGCATAAATGCAATACTCTATTCTAGACTGTATTCCATACTGCAGCAGGTGGAAGTGGGGACGCTATAAAAAACAATATTGACAGAACTGGAATTCAGAGGGTATTAAATTATTGTATCAATGTAAATTTGTGAAGTTGGTACATAATCACAGCAGTTAAGATAATATATCTATTCTTCTTTTTCGAGACGGAGTTTCCCTCTTGTTGCTCACGCTGGAGTACAATGGCGTGATCTCAGCTCACTGCAACCTCTGCCGCCTTCCGGGTTCATGCGATTCTCCTGCCTCAGCCTCCCCAGTAGCTGGGATTACAGGCATGCGTCACCACGCCCGGCTAATTTTGTATTTTTAGTAGAGACGGGGTTTCTCCATGTTGGTTAGGCTGGTCTCAAACTCCCGACCTCAGGTGATCCACCCGCCTCGGCCTCCCAAAGTGCTAAGATTACAGACGTGAGCCACCGCGCGCAGCTCAAGAATATGTCTATTCTTTTTTTTTTTTGAGACAGAGTCTCGCTCAGTCACCCAGGCTGGAGTGCAGTGGCCGGATCTCAGCTTACTGCAAGTTCCGCCTCCCGGGTTTACGCCATTCTCCTGCCTCAGCCTCCCAAGTAGCTGGGACTACAGGTGCCCGCCACCTCGCCCAGCTAGTTTTTTTTGTATTTTTCAGTAGAGACGGGGTTTCACCGTGTTAGCCAGGATGGTCTCAATCTCCTGACCTCGTGATCCGCCTGTCTTGGCCTCCCAAAGTGCTGGGATTACAGGCTTCAGCCACCACGCCCGGCAAGAATATGTCTATTCTTAAGAAATTTTCCTGAATTAGAAGTAAACAGCCATGATGCATATAATCTACCCTAAAATGATTTAGAAAAAAAGTGTGCCCACACGTCTACATGTGTATATATAGAGCACACATGACCGCACACACACAAATGATAAAACAAGTTGGGTAAAATATTACAATAGGTAAATTTGCGTAAAGGGAATAGAGATAGATGCCCTTTGTACGATTTCTATTTACTTTTTGTTGAAACTTTTTTGTTTGAAACAAGGTGTCACTCTGTAGGCCAGGCTAGAGTACAGTGGTCTGATCAACAGCTCACCGCAGCCTTGACCTCCCAGGCTCAAGCAATCCTCCCACCTCCGCCTCCCAAGTAGTTGGGACCACAGGCGTGGGTTACCACACCTGGCTAATTAAAAAAAAATTTTCTGTAAAGATGGGGTCTCCCTATGTTGCTCAGGCTGGTCTCAAACTCCTGGGTTCAAGTGATGCTTCCACGCAGCCTCCCAAAGTGCTGTGATTATAGGAGTGAGGCACTGTGCCCAGCTTGTTGAAACACTTTTTAAAATTGTGGTAAAATATACATAACATAAACTTTATGGCCAGGCACAGTGGCTCACTATGGGAGGCTGAAGAGGGTAGATCGTTTGAACCTAGGAGTTCACACCCAGTCTGGGCAACATGGCAAAACCCCGTCTCTACTGAAAATACAAAAAATCAGCCAGGTGTGGTGGTGTGTGCCTGCAGTCCCAGCTACTTGGGAGGCTGAGGTGGGAGAATCACCGGAGCCCAGGAAGTTGAGGCTACAGTGAACTGTGATTGTACTACTGCACTGCAGCCTGGGTGACAGGAGACAGACCCCAACTAAAAAAAATAAAAACTACCATTTTATCTATATTTAAACATAAAGTTCAGTTGCATTAAGTATATTCACATTCTTGTGCAATTATCACCAGATCATCCATTTCTACAAATTTTTACTATCCCAAATCAAAACTACGTATCCACTAAACACTAATTTTCCCTCCCTCTAACTCTTCGCAACCACTATTCTATTTTCTGTCTGAGTTGGCTATTCTAGGAATCTCATACAAGTGGAATCAGACATTTGTCTTTTGTTTTGTTTATTTAATTTAGCATAATGTCTTCAAGGTTGATCCATGTTGTAGCATGTGTTAGAATTCCAATCCTTTTAAAGGCTGAATGATATTGCACTGTATATATATGTATATATATATTTGTCTTATGTATACACACACACACACACACACACACACACTACATTTTGCTTATCCATTTATCTGCTGATGGACACTTGTTGCTTCCACAGCTTGGCTATTGTAAATAATGCTGCTATGGACATAGGTGTACAAACATCTGTCTGAGACCTTGCTTTCAAATCTTTTAGGTATATATCCAGAAGTGGAATTGCTGAACCATGTAGTAATTCTATGTTTAATTTTTTGAGGAACCAGCATACTGTTGCAACAAGCTGGGCACGGTGGCTCACTCCTATAGAGCAACTGTATCATTTTACACTCCCACGAACAGGGCAAAAGCTACAACTTCTCTATACCCTTACTAACATTTGTTATTTTCTGTTTTTTGCTTGTTTTTATAGAGACAGGGGTCTTGCTTATGCCCAGGCTGGTCTTGAGCTCCTGGCCCTCAAGGGATCCTTGCACCTCGGCCTCCCAAAGTGCTCTCAAAACAGGCTGTGCCTGGCCTATTTCTGGTTTTTCTTCTTCTTCTTTTTTTTTTTTCCCCCAGTAACAGCCCTCCTAATGAGTATGAAGTCGTATCTCATTGACTGTGATTTTAATTTGCATTTCCCTAATGATTAATGATGTTGAGCATCTTTTCACATGCTTATTGGCCATGTGTATATTTGCTCTGGAGAAAAGTCTATTCAAAGCCATTGTCCATTTTTTGATTGAGTTGTTTGTTGACGATGCATTTGTTATCTATACTATTTTTTTGCTGCTTACAAACTGCTCATCTTTCCAAAGCTGTATTTAAGCTGTAACTTAGCTACCATACCCAGAGAGAAGCCAGAAGACATACCTCCTTATGCTCATGGTGTCAGCAGCTAAAGGCTTTCAGAAGAATAGCAAGAGACTGGGATGGAGATTAATTCTGTATTCCTTAACCATGACAAACACAATTAATGATACTCCACTCCAAATACATGAGATCAAAAGATTCACATGCTGACTTATGAATTCTTCCACCCAAAAAACTCCTGTAACTTGCCTCTGTTCAACTCAAACCTCCTGAGGTTCCATAAATGTACTAAATGACCAGAAAACAACAGTCATTCAAGTACCAGAAGTCTTTAAAATTATTTCTATTTCTTTGATTTTATAAAACCTGGGTGACATTAATCTATCTTCACTTAGTATCAGTTAAAAGTGTAACCACACACACAAACACATCAAACATGCAAAAAAACAGATGTTTTCTTATATTTTTTCTTCTTCCCAAAGAAACAAGGTCACCTATGTTGCAGGATTGGATGACTTTCTGTGACTACTATGCCTGCACTGACAGCAATGAAAGATACTAGGAAAACAGTAAATAAAGCTGTGGGTGTGAATATGGCCAAAATAGTATAAACAACAGCATGAACCCAACAGAAATACTATCCCCAGAAATTTATGACTTTTAATATACTAAACTTTTAAATTCTCAGCCTCTCCTCTGACTGAAATAGTATCTTTCTCTTTAGTCTCTATATACCTTTACACTTCACTCTTCCGGTTAACATTTTATAGTTGTAAGACAGCCTTCATCAGAGGATCTAAAACCCCTCTTCCTATAGCTTAAAAAGTGATCTCTCTGTTGGGCTTTTTCCCAGCTTTGGTTCATCACTTATAAAACTTAACTGTGCTTGCAGACTGAAGGGAAAATGAAGTGAGATGATCTTCCAGAAAGGGCTTAGAAACACCAAATGCATGTAAATTTGTATTAAGTAATTACTATCCCCTAGTTCCTTAGTGAAAGCTAATAAGCAGAAACCTATCTTTACAGGCTGGAATCTTCATTCTTTAAAATACAAAAATTATAGTAGCTGTGGTTAACTCCCAGCTCCTGAGTTAACCCCTGAGGGCTAACTCACAAGGAGACATGACATTAAAAAATGAGTCCTAATTTTTCCCTGGAAATCATCTGACATATGGAGAATAGCCAACTCCTATTACTAGTCCATGTACATTCTTATCACCCAGTCGTCTTCTGCTGTCTCAAGGCCCTGGCATCCTCTGTGAGGAGTAGAAAAAGACTAATTACCAACGAAACTCTTGAGATTCTCGAGTACTTGTGTGAATGACCCTTGAAGCTTTGGGGATCATCAACTGGGACCTAATTTATGAACTAGTAGACCTGATTCTCCACTGGGAAGACAACAAGCTAACTGTTTTTGCAGTACCCCTAAAGAGGTGCTTCACCTTACTGTCATACATACCAAATAATCTGCTTATAGTAAGAAAGGTATTCACATGAATTTCAAATGGCTGGCCTTCATTAATTATATGGCAAAATAAAACAGAGGGTTCTTCAACTATGACTCTGTAACTTCAGATAGATAAAATGGTAGTAAGGGATTGGGGTTAAGGGATGGTGATAAAAAGGGGATGTGGAGCCCAGTGTGGTGGCTCATGCCTATAATCCCAGCACTTTGGGAGGATCACTTGAGCCCAGGAGTCTGAGACCACCCTGGGCAACATAGCGAGACCTCCTCTCTACCAATAACATAAAAATGAGCTGGGTGTAGTGGAGTACAGCTGTGGTCCCAGGTACTCGGTAGGCTGAGGTGAGAGGATCACTTGAGCCTGGGAGGTCAAGGTTGCAGTAAGCCATGATCTCGCCACTGCACTCCAATGTGGGTGACAGAGAAAGATCCTGTCTCAAAAACAAACAAACAAACAACAACAACAACAAAAACAAGAGGGGATGTGAAAACACAGAAAAGAGAGGTCAAAGATAAATATTATCATTATTATTTTTTTGAGACAGGAGATAGGGTCTTGCTCTGTCACCCAGGCTGGAGTGCAGTGGTGCAATCTCAGCTCACTGAAACCTCCACCTGACCTCCTGGGCTTGAGCAATCCTCGCACCTCAGCCTCCCGAGTAGTTGGGACTATAGCAGTAGGCCATCAGGCCCAGCTAATATTTGTATTTTCTGTAGAGACGAGGTTTCATCATGATGCCCAGGCTGGTCTCAAACTCCTGGACTCAAGTGATCCACCAGCCTTGGCCTCCCAAAAGTGCTGAGATTACAGGTGTGAGCCACCGTGCCCAACCAAGATAAACATTATCTTATTTAGAAATAGTATTTCACTTATACCTCTGCAAATGCATATGTATATTCACATGTAGCCCAACAGGAAGAAAACACACAGCCTACATTTCTCAATTTTTGGTTTGATTCTTCCCTACATTCCTTATTTTGTCTACCCCTTAAATATATAACCATCTACTATGAAAAAGTACTGTCCTAGGCCTTAGGAATATAAGTGAACAAGGCAGAACAGGGGTGAGACAAGTATGCCATTAAAGATTTTACCTATGGATGCAATTTATAGATTCAATGTCATCCCCATCAAGCCACCAATGACTTTCTTCACAGAACTGGAAAAAACTACTTTAAAGTTCATATGGAACCAAAAAAAAAGCCCGTATTGACAAGACAATGCTAAGCCAAAAGAACAAAGCTGGAGGCATCACGCTACCTGACTGCAAGCTATACTACAAAGCTACAGTAACCGAAACAGCATGGTACTGGTACCAAAACAGAGATATAGACCAATGGAACAGAAGAGAGCCCTCAGAAATCATACCACACATCTACAACCATCTGATCTTTGACAAACCTGACAAAAACAAGAAATGGGGAAAGGATTCCCTATTTAATAAATGGTGCTGGGAAAACTGGCTAGCCATATGTAGAAAGCTGAAATTGGATCCCTTCCTTACACCTTATACAAAAATTAATTCAAGATGGATTAAAGACTTAAATGTCAGACCTAAAACCATAAAAATCCCAGAAGAAAACCTAGGCAATACCATTCAGGACATACGCACGGGCAAGGACTTCATGTCTAAAACACCAAAACCAATGGCAACAAAAGCCAAAATTGACAAATGGGATCTAATTAAACTAAAGAGCTTCTGCACAGCAAAAGAAACTACCATCAGAGTGAACGGGAAACCTAAAGAATGGGAGAATATTTTTGCAATCTACCATCTGACAAAGTGCTAATATCCAGAATCTACAAAGAACCTAAACAAATTTACAAGAAAAAAAATCAAACAACCCCATCAAAAAGTGGGCAAAGGACATGAACAGACACTTCTCAAAAGAAGACATTTATGCAGCCAACAGACACATGAAAAACTGCTCATCATCACTGGCCATCAGAGAAATGCAAATCAAAACCACAATGAGATACCATCTCACACAAGTTACAATGGTGATTATTAAAAAGTCAGGAAACAACAGGTGCTGGAGAGGATGTGGAGAAATAGGAACACTTTTACACTGTTGGTGGGACTGTAAACTAGTTCAACCATTGTGGAAGACAATGTGGTGATTCCTCAAGGATCTAGAACTAGAAATACCATTTGACCCAGCCATCCCATTACTGGGTATATACCCAAAGGATTGTAAATCATGCTGCTATAAAGACACATGCACACTTATGTTTACTGTGGCACTATTCACAATAGCAAAGACTTGGAACCAACCCAAATGCCCATCAATGACAGACTAGATTAAGAAAATGTGGCACATATACACCATGGAATACTATGCAGCCATAAAAAAGAATGAGTTCATGTCCTTTGTAGGGACATGGATGAAGCTGGAAACCATCATTCTCAGCAAACTATCGCAAGGACAGAAAACCAAACACCGCATGTTCTCACTCATAGGTGGGAATTGAACAATGAGATCACTTGGACACAGGAAGGGGAACATCACACACCAGGGCCTGTTGTAGGATAGGGGGTGGGGGGAGGGATAGCATTTGGAGATATGCCTAATGTAAATGACGAGTTAATGGGTGCAGCACACCAACATGGCACATGCATACATATGTAACAAACCTGTACATTGTGCACATGTACCGTAGAACTTAAAGTATAATAATAAAAAAATTAAAAAATAGATTTTACCTATGGACTAAGGGTAATAGAAATTCGTTGAAAAGTTTTAAGCAGAAAAGTGACCCATACATATTGTTTTTAAAATTTTTACTCTGGCTGAGTGGGGGAACAGGACTTAAGGAGACAGAAGGCTGTTACAGTAGCACATGTGAGAAATGATGACCTAAGGTGGTGGCAGTGGAGATCAGTGGACTAATATGAGAAACAAAATTTATGGTGTAAAATCAATAGCTCTGAGTCAACTGGAAAATGTTGTATTAAGTGGGAGGTGACTCTTGGATTTCTTGCTTGACAGATTGTTGGTGCCATTCACGGAGATAAAAGAGTGCACAAGATAGGTTTTGGACTTAAGGTTAAAATGGCTTTGAATCATTCAAACGAAGCTTCTGAATAGGCAGTTAGATATTACAAGTCTGGAGCTAAAACAGTTTCTCAGCTTTAAGTATCTAATTCTCCCAACAACTCTATGAGGCAAGCATTAGTTTCTCTAATCTACAAATAAGAAGAGCCTAAGTTCAGTAGCTTGACCAAGAATATCCAATACAGTTACAGTTGGTATTCAAAGACAGTGAGTTGCCTCCAAGTTTTCTCACTCCTACAGAACATAATCACTTTCTACTGCACATTCACATACACACCAGTCTTCACATCTTAATTTCTCAATTGGACCCTAAGTTCTACAAAGTTAAGAACCATGTTTAATTTACCTTTTTAATTTACAGTACCTAGCCTAAGGCTTTGCATTTTGTAGCACATTCAGTAAACACTATTTGGTGATCAAATTAATCTTGGCTTATTTTTTAAAAATGAAATGAAAATCAAGTTGCATCCAAAGTATAGGGTGTTCCTAAATACTTCAGGTAATTTGGTACACAACTAGGAGAACTGGAAAACCAAGTCAAAGGTTCTTGACTAATTGTTCCCTTCCCTCGCTCTTTCCCAATACTACAGCTTCTATTAAATAACAGGACTACAACTAGGATTTGTCTTTTTCCCCTCGATAATTCAAATTAAGAGGATATTGAAGAAACTTGATTTTAGTAATTTTTATAGCAGCTTATTTGGAAAATGGAAAAAGTGCCTGAGTCCCAGATATTTGGAAGATCGATTCTCCTCTCCACTGTTCATAATACTAGTATATCTTAAGGCAATCTAACAGAAAATGCACTGCCTTTCTTATTAAGCTCCATTTTAAATTGTCTTACTTAGTGCTTACTGTTCCCATGTAATTGCATAAAAGGAGGTATAACTTTAGTGGCTAACTATTTCAGACCACTACATCTACCTTAACGCCGTCGGAATGACTTTGAAGACATGGCTAAGTCGTGTATGCTCAATGTTTAGCCTAACAGAAGCCAATTAATCAGTTATGAGAAAAGCACCACGTCAATGAATTTTTCCCTACTGAAGTCAGACCACATCAAAGCCAACTGCACGGGTCTGCATGACTTATTCTTTAATAAAGTATAAGTAAATAAAAAGAAAATGTCATTAAACCATAAGGAAAAATTGTCTATTGCCAAAATAATAAGTTTACTGATATACACTGAATACAGCAAATTAATTTCAATAAAAACTCCTCTTGCCCTTAGCTAGCCCCTCCTTTTAATCTCTTATGTTCAGTTGTTATTTTTCAATCTGGCAACTAAAAAGAAAACTAGAGGCTTAGTAACAGTCCAATACCAGAAAATTATACAAACAAGTTTGCTTAGTCATTTCTGCTAATGTATTTTTATTGATGAATTTCCTAGTATTAGAAATGGAAAAGATCATTCTAGAACTTTAAGTCAATTTTTGAACTGTAATACAATTAGTTCTTTTTAACCCTAATGTTTACCAGTCTCCATCTTAAAAGGAAAAAAAAAAATCTCTCTCTCATCCCTAAATGAACCATAGCAAATGAACAAGATCTCATCATCATCCAGACAGGACAAAGATTTCTATAGTAAAGAATGAGGAATGTGCTTAGATTGCACTGACTGCATGATTTAGGACTGCTTGTTTAGAGGAAAAGCAGCTATATAGGAAAACACCTTTTATGCACTGCTGCAGAGAATGAACTCTTATTCTAAGCAATCAGGCAACATAAACTGGTAAGAGATAAACAAGACTTGTGAAACTCAGGGAGAGCTTAAATATGTATACTTTTCTACCTTGCTATAGAAGCAAAGAGAAAAATTCAGTCAAACTTGTCCATTCCCTTTACAAAAGTGGCACTGATGAGAAAGTCAAATGAATAAAAAAAAAGCACAAGTAGCTAATGTTACCTGAATTACTTATTTCAAACGTCCACACTTACCCTTAATTTCTCTCTTCCTTTCAAATCAAGAGCAGAATGCTCATGTAGTAAGCATTTACTGAATGTTTACTATATACCAGGAAACGTGTGCCTGACTGCCAGGAAGGCATCCTTTCTCTCGGCCCTGGAGAATAAAGAGAAAGTATCTCTGCCCTCAGACAAAGAAAACAGACCATTACAATCTCAAGTGATCAGTACTTGAAAGAATTAAGTCATGGTGGTCTACAGACATTGAAAGGTATTTAAACCATCACCAACCCATCATTCATGCAACCGATATTTATGGAGTATCTAAAATGGGGAAAAACTGTAAGAAAAAAAAAAACTATGCTTAAAGTATACATAGGAATTATTCAGATGGAAAACATTAAAATAAGAAATTGCAAAGCGTAACACTTTAAAGCAAGTTAGGAATTTTAAAGACCTATAATTTTGTACCCTAAAATGACCAAAGGCTGGCACATTTTTTTTTTATCTCCTATAAGAAACGCATCATTGGATGCCACATGCAACATGGCATCAGGTTTAAACAAGCAACTGATGTGCAAAAAAAGCACATCAGGTCAGCAACCTTTTTATATCTGATTTGGAGACTGTTTACTCGACTGTTACCATTTGTGCTTAAAACAAAAAATATCATTAATTAACAAGCTTTGGAATTCTTTTTCTTTTTCTTTCTCTACTTCCAACACTATTCAGTTCTTTGTCGCCCAGGCTAGAGTGAAGTGGCACAATCATAGCTCGCTGCCACCTTGAATTCCTGGGCTCAAGTAATCCTCCCACCTCAGCCTCCCAAGTAACTGAGGCTACAGGCATGTGTCACCATGCCTGGCCCACTCAATTTTAAATAAGACAGAGAAGTAATTATAGCCAAAAGGGAATAGAAAATGCAAACCCAGAGATACAAGCAAGCAAGGAAGCCCAGAAAGCCTTTGTTGATCCTGAAAATTAGAATTTTGTTCTCACATAAACCAAAGCCCAGGGCTCTCACAAGATAAAAAGTCTAATAGGAGGCCCTCTTCATAAGGTGGGACTTTGGAGGGATACATCCTAACGGTGAGAGTGGTTGGGGAGTGGAAGATCCAGGGAGGAATTAAAGCCCTACTGGAGGGAGTATCATATCTTAAGCTTGTTTTAAGGTGGTCTCTGGATTAGTGCCCCTGCATACCTGATATAAGCAAGCTCTCCATGGAGAAAAGTACCTTACTGTGGGCCTCAAATGATTACTACAAATATCTATTGTTTTTTATTTATTTATTTATTTATTTTTTATTTTTTTGAGACAGAGTCTCATTCTGTCACCCAGGCTGGAGTACAGAGGCCTGATCTCAGCTCACTGCAAGCTCCGCCTCCCAGGTTCACACCATTCTCCTGCCTCAGCCTCTGCTACAGGTACCCGCCACCATGCCTGGTTATTTTTTTGCATTTTTTTTAAAAATTAGAGACGAGGTTTCACCATGTTAGCCAGGATGGTCTCGATCTCCTGATCTCGTGATCTGCCTGCCTCGGCCTCCCAAAGTGCTGGGATTACAGGTATGAGCCACCACGACCAGCCAAATATCTATTTTAAAATACAATGTCCTAGCAGATCTCAAAAAACAAGAGGAAAAATATAGTGAAATCGTTTAATATACTTTTTTTTTTTTTTTGGCGACAAAGTCTTGTTCTGCCGCCAAGGCAGTGGCATGATCTCAGTTCACTGCAACCTCTGTCTCCCAAGTTCAAGTGATTCTCCTGCTTCAGCCTCCAGAGTAGCTGGGACTGTAGGTGCACACCACCATGCCCAGCTAATTTTTGTATTTTTAGTAGAGAGGGGGTTTTGCCATGTTGGCCAGGCTGGTCTTGAACTTCTGACCTCAAGTGACCCGCCCATCTTGGCCTCCCAAAGTGCTGTGATTATAGGTGTGAGCCACCACGCCCAGCCAGTTTGATATACTTTTAATTGGTACTAGCAGAAAAGGAGAGAATGGGATAAAGGTAGTAACTGAAGATAGTTGAAAATATCCTAGAAGCAATTAGACACAATCAAATTCCAGAAGCAAACAATGTCCAAACAAGATCAATAAAAAGAAATCCAAAACCAAACATATCATCACAAAATAGCAGGAAAAAAACAAAGATTAGTTGGGTGCAGTGGCACAGGCCTGTAGCTCCAGCTATTTGGGAGGCTGATGCAGGATGACTGCTTGTGCCCAGGAGTTGGAGGCCAGCCTGGGCAAAACAGCAAGACCTTGTCTCAAACAAAAACAAAAACTAAAGACAAAGATAAACCTAAAAAGCAAGTACAGAAAGAAAAACGCAGATTATATTCAAAGAGCAACATCAGAACAGCTGATTTTTCAAAACCAACAATGAAGCCAAGATAGTTTAATACCTGCAGTGTGCTGAAAAAAAATAGCTGCCAAATTAAAATTCTGTTATCAAGCAAATGTCTCTAAAGAAAGAAGAAAAATAATCGCATTTTGGAAGGTCTGAGTTGAAAGAGAAAATAAAGAGCAAAAAAGAGGAAAATTTACAGACAGCTCCAAACAAACATTGATTATACAAAAGAATAACAATACCTTGAGAAGTTTTAAAAAATAGAAGACATAACAATAAAAACACAGTGTATCGAAGAGATTTCAAAGTATTCTTTCTAAAGTTCTTTTATTATATGAAAAAATGATAAAATTACAATACCAGGCTTTGTTAAGTTATAGCTGCAAGTCACAACATGTATGACGACAACTAATTACAGAATAAAAATAACACGTATTTCCAAACCAGAAAGGGGGAAAAGTAAAATCATAAAAAGAATCCAAAAGAATGTTAAGAAGGGAGAAGAACAAAATCTAGAACATAAGAAACATAGGGAAAAAAAGTTAAACTGGAATATGATTAATTATATCAAATATAAGTGGAATAAATTATCCAGGTAAAAGACAAAGACTATCATGTCAGACCAAATTAAAAAAGAAATCCAAATGAACCAGAATAACCCAAACAATTCTGAAAAATCATAAAGCTGGAAGAATTATGCTATCTGATTTTAAACTTATTACAAGGCTATAGTTGTCAAAACAGTGTATTGGCAAAAGGATAAAACATAGATCAAGGGAACAGAATAAAGAGTACAGAAATACACCCACACAAATAAGGCCAATTAATTTTTGACAGAGGTACAAAGGCAGTTCAATGGAGAAAGGACATATATATATATATATATATATATATATATATATATATATATATATATATATATTTTTTTTTTTTTCCCCCCGAACACCACGGTCTGCCTCTAGTGTCCAGGTTGGAGTGCAGGGGCATGATCTTAGCTCACTGCAACTTTCGCCTACTAGGTGCAAGTGATTCTCCTGCCTCAGCCTCCCAAGTAGCTACAACCACAGGTGTGCATCACAATGCCCTGCTAATTTTTGTATTTTTAGTAGAGACAGGGTTTTACCATATTGCCCAGGCTGGTCTCAATTTTCCTTTTTTTTTTGAGACGGAGTCTTGCTCTGTTGCCCAGGCTGGAGTGCAGTGGCGCGATCTCGGCTCACTGCAAGCTCCACCTGCCGGGTTCGCACCATTCTCCTGCCTCAGCCTCTCGAGTAGCTGGGACTACAGGCGTCCACCACCACGCCTGGCTAATTTTTTTGTATTTTTGGTAGAGACGGGGTTTCACCATGTTAGTCAAGATGGTCTCGATCTCCTGACCTCATGATCTGCCTGCCTGGGCCTCCCAAAGTGCTGGGATTACAGGCATGAGCCACCAAGCCCAGCCTGGTCTCAAATTTCTGAGCTCAACTGACCCACCCACTTTGGCCTCCCAAAGTGCTGGGATTACAGGCATAATAATCTTTTCTTTTTTTTTTTTTTTTTTTGAGACGGAGTCTCGCTCTGTCGCCGGGGCTGGAGCGCAGTGGCAGGATCTCAGCTCACTGCAAGCTCCGCCTCCCGGGTTTACGCCATTCTCCTGCCTCAGCCTCCTGTGTAGCTGGGACTACAGGCGCCCGCCACCTCGCCCGGCTAGTTTTTTGTATTTTTTTAGTAGAGACGGGGTTTCACCGTGTTCGCCAGGATGTTCTCGATCTCCTGACCTCGTGATCCGCCCGTCTCGGCCTCCCAAAGTGCTGGGATTACAGGCTTGAGCCACCGCACCCGGCCAATAATCTTTTCTATAAATTGTTGTGGAAGACTTGGAGATCAGTATGCAAAAAATCATAAACTTCAATCTAAATCTCACACTTTATATAAACGATAATCCATAATGAATCATAGATATAAACGTAAAACTTGGGCCAGATGCGGTAGCTCATGACTGTATAATCCCAGCCTGGGTGACAAGGCAAGACTCTACCTCTGGGAAAAAAACCAACAACATATAAATGTAAAATTATCAAATCTTCTTGCATCCAGGGATTAGGCAGAGTTTGAAGACATGACATTAAAGACATGGGCTGTAAAATTCATAAACTGAACTTCATCAACATTAAAATATTTCTGCTCTGTGAAAGTCACTATTTAGAAAATAAGCCAGACACAAGAAGAATGTATTTGCAAATCACAAATCTGAATAAAGAACTTGTATCTGTAACATACAAAAAACTCAACATAAGAAAACTCAATTTAAAAATGGGCAAAAGACATGAACATACACACCACAAAAGAAGATATACAGATAAGTATGTGAAAAGATACACAACACTTCCAGACAGCAGAGAAAATGAAATTAAATCATACCACTACCACTACAGATCTATTAAAATAGCTAAAATTTAAAAAAAACAGAAAACAAAACTGACTATACCAAAAGCTGGCGTGGATGCAGAGTAACAGTAACTAATTCATTCCTGGTGGGAAAGCAAAATGGTTTTGGAAAACAGTTTGGCAGTTTCTTATAGAGTTAAACATGTACTTAACTATACAACCAGCATTCCCACTCCTAGGTATTTACTCAAGAGAAATGGAAACCTGTATCTACACAAAAACCTACACACAAACATTTAAGGCAGCTTTATCTATAATTGTGAAAAAATAGAAACCACCAAGGTGTCCAACAGTTACATGAATAAACAAATGGCTTGCCATGGGATGCTTAGCAATGAAAAGGAACAGATTACTGATTTGTGCAACAAAATGGGTGAATCGTTTTTCTTTTTTTAGTAGAGACAGGGTCTCGCTTTGTTGCCCAGGCTGGTCTCAAACGCCTGGCCTCAAGCAATCCTTTGGCTTCAGCCTCCCAAAGTGGCAGGATTACAGGTGTGAGCTGCTACACCTGAACAATATGGTGAATCTTAAAGTGAAGAAGCCAGAAACAAAAGCCTACATATTGTATACTTCCATTTATATCAGGGGTCCCCAGTCTCCGGGCCATGGGCCTGTACCAGTTTGTGGCCTGTTAGGAACCAGGCTACACAGCAGGAGGTGAGCAGCGGGAGTCACTCGCATTACTGCCTGAGCTCTGCCTCCTGTTCGATCAGCAACATTAGATTCTCATAGGAGAACCCTACTGTGAACTGCGCATGTGAGGGATCTAGGTTTCGTGCTCCTTATGAGACTCTAACGCCTGATGATCTGTTATCATCAGGCACTAGATTCTTGAGGAGGTGGAGCTCAATTTTCCTCCTTTCAGAAAAGGAAATAAGCATGGAAAGGGAGCCTAAATTTCTCCCTTTCCATGCTTATTAATCACAAGGACATTCCTAAGTCCAATGAGCTTGGAAACGGAGAAATAGCAACTCTACAGTAGAAAAACCTGGCAGACTTTACTGAAGTATCACTAGTGCTAAGTCACTTTGACATCATATGCCCCTGATACAATGTGATGAGAAGGGCACTTCACCTCTGTGGTAGTCTTCTCAAAAATCCATAACCACAATTTAATCTTGAGAAAATATCAAACCTGTATTGAAGGACATTCTATAAAATACATCACCAGTCTTCTTCAAAAGTTTCCAAGTAATGAAAATTAAAGACAGACTAAGAAGCTTCACAGGCTGGAGGATACTAAGGAGACATGATGACTAAATTAATGTGGTATCCTGGACTGGCTCCTTGAACAGAAAAAGGATATAACTGGTAAACAAATAAAGCTTGTAGTTGGGTTAATACTATTATACCGATGTTAATTTCTTAATTATTTTATTATTTATATTATTCATTTTTTTTTTTTTTAGAGATGGGGTCTCACTTTGTCACCCAGGCAGGAGTCCAGTGGTGTGATCCTAGCTCTCCCAGTTCATAGCAGCCTCGAACTCATGGGCTCAAGCGATCCTCCTGCCTCAGCCTCCTAAGTAGCTAGGACTACAGGCACATGTCACCATGCCCACCTAACTTTAATTTTTTGTAGAGATGGGGTCTTGCCATGTTGCCCACGTTGTTCTCAAACTCCTGGCCTCAAGCAATCCTCCCCACCACGGCGTCCAGTTACCAGGGTAACAGGTGTGAGCCACCACGCCTGGCCCAATTTCTTAGTGTTGATGACATATCACCGCTATGGCAAGATGTGAACATTAGGAGATACTGAGGGAAGCATATATGGAGATTCTATCTGTAACTCCTGTAAATCTAAAATTTTCAATGTTACAAGTTAAATACTGCCAATATTTAACTTGAAATGCTAAAGAGGATGAGATGCTAGAGAAGATGAGGAAAAACTGAAACTCATACATTTCTAGTGTGAATGCAAAATAGTACTGTACAGCCATTCTAGAAAACAGTTTGGCAACTTCTTTACAAAGAAGTTAAATGTACATTTTTCATATGACCCAGCAATCCAACTCAAAGTTATTTACCCTAGAAAAATGAAAACTTATGTCCACAAAAGCCTATAATGTTATGTTCACAGCAGCTCTATTCATAATCAACAAAGAATGAAAACCAAAATGTCCTTCAAGGAGTGAATGGATAAAAATAACTATAATCTATCCATAAACGGAATACTACTAATAAAAAGGAACTAACCATTTACACACACAATAAATTTGATGAATCTCAGAGGCAGTATGCTGAATGAAATAAGCCAGTCTCAAAATATTACATAATGTTTGATTTCATTTATATGAACATTTATGAAAAGATAAAACTGTAGTGAGGCTGGGCACGGTGGCTCACACCTGTAATCCCAGCACTTAGGGAGGTTGAAGCGGACGGATCACTAGGTCAGGAGAGCAAGACCATCCTAGTTAACATAGTGAAATCTAGTCTCTACTAAAAATACAAAAAATTAGCCGGGCATGGTGGCGGGCGCCTGTAGTCCCAGCTACTCGGGAGGCTGAGGCAGGAGAATGGCATGAACCTGGGAGGTGGAGCTTGCAGTGAGCTGATGCGCCAATGCACTCCAGCCTGGGTGAGAGAGTGAGACTCTGTCTCAAAAAAAAAACAAAACAAAAACAAAAACAAAAAACTGTACTAACTCAGAACAGAAACAGTGGTTGCTAGAGATTAGGGGTGGGAGGCTGGGTATGTTACCAAGGGTAACATGCAGAAGGTGATATAACTGTTCTATGTCCCAGTTGTGATGGTAGTTACTTGAATCTATGTATATATTAAAATTCATAAAACAGTATACACAAAAAGGAGTCAATTTTACTGTATATTAATTGGAAAAATAAAATTTAAAAAAAGGAAAAAAATTCTATCACATGCTGTCTAAAAGAGATACACCTAGGCTGGGCACGGCTGCTCACGCCTGTAATCCCAGCACTTTGGGAGGCCGAGGTGGGCAGATCACCTGAGGTCAGGAGCTCAAGACCACCCTGGCCAAAACAGTGACACCCATCTCTACTAAAAACACAAAAATGAGCTGGGTGTGGTGATGCATGCCTGTAGTCCCAGCTACTCTTAGAGGCTGAGGCAGGGGAATCGCTTGAACCAGGGAGGTGAAGGTTGTAGCGAGATAGCACCATTGCACTACAGCCTGGGAGACAGAGTGAGACTCCTTCTTGTAAAAAAAAAAAAAAAAATTAATAAATAAGTAAAAGAGATACATCTAGGTCAGGTGTGGTGGCTCACATCTGTAATCCCAGCACTTTGGGAGGCCAAGGTGGGTGCATCACTTGAGGTCAGCAGTTTGAGATCAGCCTGGCCAACATAGCGAAACCTCATCTCTACTTAAAAACAACAACAACAACAACAACAACAACAACAACAAAACACAAAACTTAGCTGGGTGTGGTGGCAGGTGCCTATAATCCCAGCTACTTGGGAGGCTGAGGCTGGAGAACTGCTTGAACCCAGGAGGTGGAGGTTGCAGTGAGCACTCCAGCATGGCTGACAGAGACTCCATCACAAAATAAATAAATAAATAAATAATACATTTAAAACATGGGATATATACACACGATGTATACATGTATTGAAACATCACAATACATCACAATATATCCCATAAATATGTACGATTATATATCAATTAGAAATTAAGAGCTGGGCAGAGCTCAGGGATCCCTGCACTTTGGGAGACTGAAGAGGAAAGATGGTTTGAGGCTGAGTTCGTGACCAGCCTGGGCAACACAGCAAGTCTACCATCTCTACAGAAAAATTTAAAAGCTAGCTAAGTATGGCACACGCACCTGTGATCCTAGCTACTCAGAAGGCTGAAGTAGGAGATCATGTGAACCCAGGAGTTCAAGGCTTCAGTGAGTTATGATCACAATGCTGCACTCCAACCTGGCTGACAGAGACCCTGCCTCAAAATCAATTAATCAATAAATTTTAAATAAAATAAAACATAGGCTACACATAGTTTGTTCATAAAAATCCAGTATTTCAAAACATGTGGGATACAATTAAAGCAGGACTTAGAAATGTATAAACTTAGGCCAGGCGCAGTTGCTCATGCCTGTAATCCCAGCACTTTGGGAGGCTGAGATGAGTGGATCACTTGAACCTAGGAGTTCGAGACCATCCTGGGCAACATGGCAAGACCTTGCCTCTACAAAAATAAAAATTAAAAAAATCAGCTGGGCGCAGTGGCTCACACCTGTAATCCCAGCACTTTGGGAGGCCGAGGCAGGTGGATCACAAGGTCAGGAGATCGAGACCATCCTGGCTAACAGGGTGAAACCCTGTCTCTACTAAAAATACAAAAATTAGCTGGGCATGGTGGTGGGCGCCTGTAGTCCCAGCTACTCAGGAGGCTGAGGCAGGAGAATGGTGTGAACCTGGGAGGCGGAGCTTGCAGTGAGCTGAGATGGCACCGCTGCACTCCAGCCTGGTGACACAGTGAGACTCTATTTCAAAAAAAGAAAGAAAGACAGAGAGAAAGAGAGAGAGGGAAGGAGGGAGGGAGGGAGAATTAGGGTAAATGTCCAATATCAAGAATGGAAATGAGGCAGTGAGGGATGAATTAGGGTAAACGTCCAGTATAATGAATGGAAATGATACATCACTACAGATCCTACAGATGGTAAAAAGACAATATCATGAACAACTTTTGCCCATAAACTTGAAATTCCCAGAAGAAAAATAATTTATCAAAACTGATACAAGATGCCAGTCTGATTCTCAGGAAGAAAAAACAAAAACTGACACAAAAAATGAAAACCATAAATGGTCCCATAACCAATAAATTCAATCAGTATTGTTTCAACCTGTTCTATCCTAATGTCTTTGTACTGCACAGCTTAACATTTTTTCAAAACATTTGTTTAAACTGAACTTGCTTCCCACTCCTCTCCAGGTCTCTCTGCTTTTATACATTGATTATGCCTTCCAATACTGCTTGCTAAGAGAAATCCTACTCGCCCTTCAAGAATCAGCAAACTTTACATCCGCTATGAAGCATTCCCATCTCTCTCCAAAATGAGCCAAGTACCTCTTCTACAGGGCCACAGCAACCCCATATACTCTCTGACATTGTCACACTGAATGTATTTTGTTTACATACACCTCTCTCCTCAGATTAAGAATTCAAGTACTTTGGACTTTATTTCTCTTGGTGTATGCCCCGTGGTTCACCCCATTGCCCAGGCTGGTCTCAAACTCCTGAACTCAGGTGATCCAACCGCTTCAGCCTCCCAAAGTACTAGGGTTACAGGCACGAGCCACTGTGCCCTGCCTGTGGTTGATTTTTAAAATGCTCCTCAGTCTTACCTATAAATGTTATTGCATCCATCCTTTTTAAACCAGAGAAAAAAGGTTTCCTACTATCACTTACCAAAGAGATGTGAAACTAGTCAGTATGGGTGAATGATGTTTCTTGGAGCTTTTATGAGGTTCCAGGCTGCATGATTTACCATGTGATGAGCACACTGCTTGACAAGCCTTGACAGAGCTACAAAAACAGTTCAGCACTCCGTTACTGAATGGATCTTGGATTTAAAAGACATCATGAGGTTGCAGAAGGATAAGTACACTAGAACCACTAACACCTACATCTGATGTTGGATATGTGATTTAACCTACCTGATTAAAGTGAGAAAACTGCAGAATATAAGGATTATCACCCTTCTCCCACTCCCTTCTTCACTGCCATGAAGGTAGGTTACATAGGAGACAACCATCATCTCTGTAGGTGATCAATAACCAACAGTTAATAAGGTAGGTTGTCCTAAAACTGACAAAAATAGAATAGGCTGGAAGCAAGGGCAGTAAAACTGGTTGCCTTTCAATTCTGAAGATATTATGTGAATGCCTATGTCAGTCACCGATTCTTGGGATATATCTTTTTTGTGTGTGTGACAGGGTCTTGCTCTGTTACCCAGGCTGGAATGCAGTGGTACGATCATAGCTCACTGCAGCCTTGACCTCCCAGGCTCAAGCAATCCTCCTCCCTCAGCTTCTTTAGTAGCTGGGACCATAGGCATACACTACTGTCCCCTGCTAATTAAATTTTTTTCTTTTTTTCTTTCTCTTTTTCTTTTTTCTTTTTTGCTGAGATGAGGTTTTGTTATGCTACCCAGGCTGGTCTGGAAGTCCTAAGCTCAAGCAATCCTCCTACCTTGGCCTCCCAAGATGCCGGGATTACAGGCATGAGACACTATGCCCAGCCAGATTTATCACTGTTAAACCAGCAAGTCCATGACCTAAGTAATGTCTTTCTCATTTTATAGAAGGTAAAACTGCATAACCTTTCCAATGTCAGAGATAGTGATTGCAAAACATTTGTCTAGATTCACAGCCTATTCTTCTGTTCTACAGCAAGGGACTGTAAACTGGGACCACAAACACAGCTAACCCCCATACCCATGGTTTCAGTTACCCGCAGTCAACTGCAGTCTGAAAATATTAAATGGAAAATTCCAGAAATAAACAATTTGTAAGTTTTATTTTTGTTTGTTTTTAGAGATGGGGCTTCACTCAGTCACCCAGGCTGGAGTGCAGTGGTGCAACCGTGGCTCACTGTAGCAGCCTCTACCTCCCATCTCTGCCTCCCTTGTAGTTGGGACCATGGGCATATACCACCACTCCCGGCTTTTTTTTTTTTTTTTTTGTAAAGAAGGTTTCTCACTATGTTGTCCGGGCCGGTCTTGAACTCCTGGGCTCAAGCAATCCTCCCACCTTACCCTCCCAAAGTGCTGGGATTACAGGCATGAGCCATTGCACCCAGCCATGTTTTAAATTGTACATGGTTCTGAGTAATGTGATGAAATCTTGCACCATCTAGTACCATCCCGCCCTGGATGTGAATCATCCCTTTGTCCAGCTGTATATGCCACCTGCTCATTAAGTCACTTGGTAGCCTTCTTGGTTACTTGAATGTTGCAGTATTGCAGTGCTTATCTTCAAGTTACCTTATTTTACTTAAGAAATTCCCCAAAGTGCAAGAGTAGCAATGCTGAGAATCTGGAAATGCCAATGTGAAGCTGTAAAGTGCTTCCTTTAAGTAAAAAGGTGAAAGTTCTTGACTTAATATGGAAAAAAAATTGTATGCGGAAATTGCTAAGATCTATAGTAAGAACAAATCTTCTATCAGTGATAATGTGAAGAGGGAAAAATAAATTCACAGTTGTTTTGCTGTCATACCTCAAACTGCAAAAGTTATAACCGCAGTATGTGATAAATGCTTAGTTAAGAAGGAAAAGGCATTAAATTTGCGGGTAGAAGACATGAACAGAAAACTGTGTTCCAACTTGATGACAATCAGGTTTGGTATTATCTGTGGTTTCAGGAATCCACTGGGGATCTTGGAATATATTTCCCACAGATGGCTGGGAACAGGACTACTCTGTGTGTGTGTCTCCTATCTGGCTCACATATTACTTTTTAAAAATTGAGATAAAATCCATTTAGGGTACAACTGGTACCCTAAAATGGTGTGTTTTAGTATATTCACAATGTTGTGGAACCATCCCTACTAACTGATTCCAGAACACGTCATCGCCCCAAAAAGAAACTCAGTACCTCACAGGAGTAACTCCTGACAGCCTCTTCCTACAGTCCTCTGGCAACCAAAAATCTGCTTTCTGTCTCCATGTATTTGCCTATTATGGACATTTCACATAAATGGAATCATGCAATATGTGGCCTCTTTCACTTAGCAAAATGTCTACAAGGTTATCCATTGTTGCAAGTATCAGTAGTTAATTTCCCTTTGTGGCTGAATTCACTGTATAAATATACCACATTTTGGTTATCCATTCATTGATTGACGGATATTTGGACTGTCTCCACTTTTTGGCTACTATGAACAATGTTGCTAGGTGCATTTGTGTACAAGTTTTTCACTTTTTTTTTCTTTTTCTTTTTTTAGAGTCAGGACCTTGCTCTGTCACCCAGGCTGGAGTGCAAGTGGCATGATCATAGCTCATTTCACTGCAGCCTCACACTCCTGAGCTTAAGTGAGCATCCTACCTTAGCCTTCCAAGTAGCTGGGACTATGGGTGTGTGCCACCACGCCCAGCTAATTTTCTGTATTTTTAGTAGAGACGGGGTTTTGCCATGTTGCCCAGGCTGGTCTTAAACTCCTGGATTCAAGCGATTATCCCATCTCAGCCTTCTAAAGTGTTGGGACTACAGCATAAGCCACAGTGCCCAGCCTTCACACTGTTTTTACAAAGTGAATCGGGGCCAGGCGTAGTGGCTCACACCTGTAATCCCACCAGTTTGGGAGGCCGAGGCAGGCGGATCACCTGAGGTCAGGAGTTCGTGACAGCCTTGGCCAACATGGTGAAACCCCATCTCTACTAAAAATACAAAATTAGCCAGGCGTGGTGGTGGTGGGCACCTGTAATCCCAGCTACTTGGGAGCCTGAGACAGGAGAATCACTTGAACCTGGGAGGTGGAGGTTACAGTGAGCTGAGACTGCGCCATCGCACTCCAGTCTGGACGACAAGAGCGAAATTCCGTCTCAAAAAAAAAAAAAAAAAGTATTAAGTTGAATTATGTATTAACATTGTTCATAATTAATATTTTTCAAAGTGATAGTTACCAACACTAAAAAAAAATTTAACTTTCTATTTCTTAAAAGAAATAAAGGAGGAGGGAGGGCAGGTAGGTCTCTCTGTCTGGTAACAACGGTTCTTCCTTCCTGCACTGACAAAAACCACCTGGGTATGCTAAGCTGTGACTGTTCAACAACTGGCTCTTTTAAAAGACACCCAATGGAGATACCACACGTAAACCTGGACAACTCTTCCTTTACCTTATTGGCTCGACTCCTGAAGGCATTTGAGCTATCAATCCCTGGTCTATACTAAATACATAAATTTATAAACAAATAATAAGACAGGGGAAACTCTTACTTAAGACTACAAAAATTATGGAACTGAAAATGCAGTTCAACAATGACATCAGTGGCCATGAACTATCTGGTAAATGTATATAGAGTAGTATGTACACGTACTTTTTTTTTGAAGAAAAAAACTATTACAGGCTCAGGAAATCTGTAAACTTCAGCAAAATTAGTAATTCCTGAGTTAGACAAACAGAAACACATCTAAGAAGGCTAACTTGGTGATTTACATAAATATTAAAAAATTAAACTGCTCAAACTAAGTATACGCCATTCTTTCCTGAAGGAAGACAAGAAGACAATGTATCCTAGGCTTCAGAGTATGAGACCCAAGCTTGCTGAATGATTAACAAAATGTCAGCCTCAGAAAAAATACAGTGGCATTCAGAGTTAGTCAGGTAGAGATAACAGTTTTACAAAAGGGAACTTTACTTCTGCCTCACATTATTGCTTAGAAAATAAGAACTGAATTTCTTCACTACTGTCCAACCTTAAATCATTTACAATCTTGTATTTTAAAGCATACCCTTTGAATCACATGTCCAAAGAGAATTACTTGGGGGTCAGAGAGGTACCTTAAAATGGCTTTAAAAACTTAAAGCCAAGATTATTTTAAGATTGCTTACCGCCTTGAATCTTAAAACTGTTAAGATATCTAATTACTGAGCTTTCTAAATTAGTGTTCCCAGTTTTTTTTTTTTTTTTGAGACGGAGTCTCGCTCTGTCACCAGGCCTGGAGTGCAGTGGCACTACCTCGGCTCACTGCAACCTCCACTTCCCGGGTTCAAGTGATTCCCCTGCCTCAGCCTGCCGAGTAGCTGGACTACAGGCAAGCACCACCATGCCCGGCTAATTTTTTTTTTTGTATTTTAGTAGAGACAGGGTTTCACTGTGTTGGCCAGGATGGTCTCGAATTCCTAACCTTGTGATCCACCCGCCTGGCCCAGTCTTTTTAAAAGTCAAGACAGAAAGAAAATAATATTTGTATGGCACAATGGGGTAAATGATCAAGACTGCTCTGGATCTGAGGTAACTGGTTTGGATGCTGTATCCAAGCTACATTCTGCATGAATGGCCAGAGGTGTGAGGGGACCAGTATCTCAACACATCTGTAACACACCCTGACACAATACACTGGTTGAGAAATTCTAGTTTGAATAACTTGTGGAGATCACAACCTGAAGAGTCAAAATCCATGCAGCAGGTTGAGAAAACTATTTCACAATTCCCCTTATTTCAAGGGATACGCAATCATCTTTTGCAGCCTTCAATTACAGTCCAGATGTACTAACAGGCAACTATTTCATCTGGAAGATCATCTATTTGGAGATCACTGACACAAAAAAACAAAAACAACAAAGACAAACCAAGCCTCCTTACCTTAGCTCAGAAAGATAAGCCAAAAGAAAACAGGTTAATGGTAAAAATGTATGATTAAATGAAGTTATTGGTTTTTTCCTCCACTTCATATTGATTTATCTTTTCCCATGTCAATTTAAGGTGGTAACCATGGCCAACAACATTCTCTCTCACCTATCACACTAAGACCAAATAAGTAGTAGTGTTTTTGTTTTTTCAAGTGGGGAAATATATATAGCTCAAAAAAAAAAACCCAAAAAAATATCTAGCAACTAACTCCTTGGCAGTTCCCTTGACTCTCTGACCTTCAAGTCCCAAGGTTCTAAGTACATAATAAATAAGAAAACTACCTGTTCAAACCCAACAGAATGTTTTTTTCTGGTTTGATTGAGGCTCTGAATTTGGAACACAAATATTCTCAGTAATACTTGGTAATTCATTAAGTTACTGCTTGTGTAAACTTGCAGGATACTTAACTTTAGGAGATTATAAATCCTAACATGCCCCTGGGGGCCTTCTGCTTTTATTCCTACTTACAAAACATTCAACATTTTTGTTTTTAAAAACAATGCACACAGGCCAGGTGCAGTGGCTCACGCCTATAATCCCAGCACTTTGGGAGGCCAAGGAGGGTGGATCACCTGAGGTCAGGGGTTCAAGACCAGTCTGGCCAGTATGGCACAACCCCATCTCTACTAAAAATACAAAAATTAGCCAGGTGTGGGGGCGCACACCTGTAGTCCCAGCTACTTGGGAGGCTGAGGCAGGAGCATCACTTGAACCCAGGAAGCAGAGGTTGCAGTGAGCTGAGATCGTGCCACTGCACTCCAGCCTGCGTAACAGAGAGAGATTCTGTCTCAAAATAAATAAATACATACATACAAAAAAAAAAATAAAGCAATACACGTAAGTATTACTTCCATAAAACAAACCAGGAAGTACAGTAAAACATAAAATATTAGCATTTGGGCCTTTTGTGTGAATTACATTTCTCTACCTTCAACCCAGAAAAGGGATCCGAGTGTCAATGTGACATAAATGACATAGCAACAGTGTGAGATCTTCCAATGAAGGGAGGTATTAGAAGAAAATCCAAGCAGTTTGATTTGGATTAACAGTTCTACCCAAACACCTAAGAGAAATTTGAACTCCAGTACTGTCTCCTATAATATGGAATATAACAAATGGACAGAAGTCATCATCTCTACACCTTTTTACCATGCCACACAAGCAAAACAAAGTCACAATGTGAAACTTTATTCCACTGGCTATAACCCTCTGGAACCAAAAGATGGAAAACTTCATTTGGGATATACAGTAATCTAAAGAAAAATTCAGCATTTATGAATTTAATAACTGCTGCTACCATTTGAATACCTCTTATAAACCAAACACAGTATCAGATGCATATTCTGATTTTAGAAATAAACAAACTCAGAGGTTAAATAATCTGCCAAAAACAACAGGATTACTAAGTGGTGGAAGCCAGATCTGTTTAGAATTCAAAGCCTAAACGGGTTCTTTTCACTAAATTTAATACTATTTCCTTAATTCTCCAAAGTGATTTATTATAGCCTATCCAAAATACTATAATAAAATGAACTGCTTTAAATTTGGAGGCAAGGAGGGGGTGGGACACTGAGTTTCAATAGTCAGGGTTCTTCATTATTTTCTTACCTGAACAGGCTGGCCACCAGGCCACAAATTGTATAAAAATCAGATTTTAAATGATGAAAAAGCTTTTCTGTGTGGCTGCTGAAGGGAGAAAAGAAGACAACTGAGACATGCCCCACCATGCTGGCTGGGGGTTGGTGACATCTGTGGGCCTCAGTGTTGGGCTCCAGATGCAACAAAGCCTAAAGTTTTGAATATGTATGAAGGTCAATGTGATGTTTTCCAAAAACAGTCATAAAAGATGGCTGTGAAAAACCCACTAGGATAACAACTGTATGTAACAAGAGCATATAGGTAGCTGCAGATGAACGTTCAGGTCCTTAGCTGTGGTGTTTAAAAATTCTTCAGACCAGGCCGGGTGCTCATGCCTGGAATCCCAGCACTCCGGGAGGCCGAAATGGGTGGATTGCCTGAGCTCAGGTGTTCGAGACCAGCCTTGGCAACATGGTGAAACCCCATCTCTACTAAAATACAAAAAAAAAAAAATTAGCCAGGCATGGCGGTGTGCGCCTGTAGTCCCAGCTACTTGGAAGGCTGAGGCAGGAGAATTGCTTGAACCCGGGAGGTGGAGGTTGCAGTGATCTAAGGTTGTGCCACTGCACTCCAGCCTGGCAACAGAGTGAGACGCTGTCTTCCAAAAAAAAAAAAAAAATCTTCAGACCAGTGCGGTGGCTCATGACTGTAATCTCAGCACTTCGGGAGGCTGAGGCAAGAGGACTGCTTGAGCCCAGGAGTTTGAGACCAGCCTGGGCAACATGGTGAGACGTTGTCTCTACAAAAAAATTCAAAAACTACCCACAAAGAAAACCCTAGGTCAAGATAGCTTCACTGGAAGGAAAAATGAACTGGTCAGGAAGACAGACAAATAGAAGCAAATAATGAAAACATTTTATTACAATAAATTATGTAGCAAAATACATGTTTGAATACTTTTAATTGCTAGGCAATAGTCTATTTTCATTTTCATTTTTTTTTTTTTTTTGAGACGGAGTTTCGCTCTTGTTGCCCAGGCTGGAGTGCAATGGCGCAGATTTTGGCTCACTGCAAATTCCGCCTCCCAGGTTCAAGCGATTCTCCTGCCTCGGCCTCCGTAGTAGTTGGGGTTACAGGCATGCACCACCACGCCTGGCTAATTTTGTATTTTTAGTAGAGATGGGGTTTCTCCATGTTGGTCAGGCTGGTCTCGAACTCCCGACCTCAGACCAGTCCGCCTGCCTCGGCCTCCCAAAGTGCTGGGATTACAGGTATGAGCCACTGCACCCGGTCTATTTTCATTTTTTTTACAAAAGGTAGACAACTCCAAAGCAGATGGCCATTTGTAGCCATTCTATATAATCATGAATACACAAAACACTGGCCAGTGGCTCACGCCTGTAACCCCAGCACTCTGAGAGGCTGAGGTGGGTAGATCACCTGAGGTCAGGATTTCGAGACCAGCGTGGCCAACACGGCGAAACCCCACTTCTACTAAAAATACAAAAATTAGCTGGTTAGGTTGGCAAGCTCCTGTAATTCCAGTTACTTGGGAGTCTGACAGAGGAGAACCACTTGAACTCAGGAGGCAGAGATTGCGCTACTACACTCCAGCTTGGGCAACGGAGCGAGACTCCATCTCAAAAAAAAAAAAAAAAAGTTTTAAAGTGCCGATAAATACAAGTTCCTGGTCTGCCTACAGTTATCACTTAATAATACAAAGCAAACAAGAAAGCCAAGTTAGTGGATTACCTGAGAGAACAAGACACAGAGAAGATGTTAATGCAGGGAGGTGGCCTTCTCCAAACACATCCCTAACACACACTATTCAAGTAATTCCCAAACTGTGATAAAAGAACCACTGGGAATAAGACCTCTGATCTATATTCACAAGTCTATAGGTGAGCAAAAGTAGACCTTTTCCTGTGTCTGAGATGGGAAGATTACCTTCTCTATCTAGAAGCAAAAGAACCCTAGACTCACCAAGACTAGCTAATAGACACTGTACATGAGTAATTGAGGTAATCTACACTGGGCGTGAGTTACATACTGATCCACCTCTAGGCAGCAATTCATACCTCACCCACCCAACAGGCTACATTCGAAACAGGAAGTACAGGTCAAAAGTCTAATTAAAAAAATAAGAACTCTTGGCAGCTGAAAATGAAAATAAAGAATGAAGAATGACAGCACTGGCAATAAACACATTGTTTTCTCTGAAAGGGAAGGGAAAGAACTAATGTTGGGCACCTATATGCCAAACATTTTATAAATTTTCTCCTTTAATCCTCAGTAATCCTGAGATGATAATACTAGCTGGTACTCTAGTTATTAATCCTCACAAAAATCCTGAGGTAGGTACTACTAATTCCCATGTTACAGATGAAGAAACTGAAGGTTAGTAAGTTGCCCAAGGTAGTTGTTATCCCAACTGTGTAGAGACAAGAACTCCCAGACTTGAAGAAGTTAAGTAAACTTCCCCAAACTCAAAGTGGGAGTTCTTTCCCACTATCCGGCTGCCTTCCCCTCCCTACCAGCAATCTCAATTAATTATCTATTCTACCCCCTTCTCATTTCTGTAGCTGTTTCAGAAACTATACCTAAGACACAAAGCAAATAGGAGTTATCATAAGAAAACACCTCCAGGCCGGGCGCGGTGGCTCAAGCCTGTAATCCCAGCACTTTGGGAGGCCGAGACGGGTGGATCACGAGGTCAGGAGATCGAGACCATCCTGGATAACATGGTGAAACCCCGTCTCTACTAAGAAATACAAAAAACTAGCCGGGCGAGGTGGCGGGCGCCTGTAGTCCCAGCTACTCGGGAGGCTGAGGCCGGAGAATGGCGTGAACCCGGGAGGCGGAGCTTGCAGTGAGCTGAGATCCGGCCACTGCACTCCAGCCTGGGCTACAGAGCGAGACTCCGTCTCAAAAAAAAAAAAAAAAAAAAAAAAAAAAAAAGAAAACACCTCCAAAAGATACTAAGTTGTGCTATGATATGCCTATTATTAGAAAATGTCAATCAATTTTAAGCTTGGAGGGCAGTGACAGTTTGGAGATCTTCAGCACAATACCTGCCAGAAATGTAGCAGGTACTCAGGATCTGCTGAATGAACAACATCTTTTGAGTGGTTATGAATTCAATAACCCAAAATGACTATCTTGTACTTCTGGATATGACATGATACCATTTTTTGGAAAATAATTTATCCATTCATTTTAAACAGGGTAGCTTTCTTAAAATTTATAGAACATTGATGAGATAGCTAAATTGAGAAATGCCCATTAAAGCATTAGTCATAACTTCAGGAAAATTCCAAGTGTTCACTTTTCCAAGCAAATTAAAATGTTTCAGCTAATAAAACCTGTCAGAAAAACCCACAAGACAAGAAAGTATAAAAAGAAAAGAGGAGCCAATATAAGAGCATTTAAGATGTCACACATAAAAAATTATAAAACATTAACCTAACTTGTACCTTGGTATTTAACCCTAAAACTGTCACCTCAGATAACACAATATTTTCCATGCAAGAAAACATTATCACCATGAATGTAAAGCTTGCCCACCATAGCAACTGTTGCTAAGAACGGTTTTTTAATATCTAAGACTGAAAGACAGAATTTGTAGAAACCAGTTAAAATGCCACTCCTAGCAGTATCTTGTGATACTGTGAGTGCTTTCACCTTAAACATTTTAAAAGACTCAATCTTTGACTTCTACATGTTTTTTTTTTTTTTAAAAAAAAGGTACATCTGGGAGCACTCAGTGTAAGAAAACTACCAATTGTCTATAACCCAATGAAAATACATCCTTTGTTACAATGACAGCAGTTACTTTTCCTTAATAATCCTACAGGAATTTCTTCATTTGAAAAGCTGGCTGGCCTAGATTTCTCTATAAACTAAATGACATGCTACTTTTGAAATTATCCATCTCAGAAGTTCAAAGAAATTTAGGTATAAGAACACATTAATACTCTCACGAAACAAACCTTATCCAGGTTACCCATGAATTGTGACAGATCAAAGTCCAGTTTCTCATTTCAAATCAAGTATCACATTATTTATTACCTTAAAATACTAAGCCCTTACCTAATTCAATGGCAAATCATACTGGTTTTCAGTTTCTTAACTTGTACAAATCATACTGAAATATTTATGCAAAAGCTGTCATACAGTTGAATATTATAGACAGTTAACATCTCTCTCTTTTTTTTTTTTTTTTTGAGACGGAGTCTCACTCTGTCCCCCAGGCTGGAGTGCATGATCTCGGCTCACTGCAACCAATCTCCATCTCCCAGGTTCAAGTGATTCTCAACCTCCTGAGTAGCTGGGACCACAGGCACGCACCACCACACTCAGCTAATTTTAGTAGAGACAGGGTTTTACCATGTTGGCCAGGCTGGCCTTGAACTCCTGACCTCAAGTGATCCACCCACCTCGGCCTCTCAAAGAGCTGGGATTACAGGTGTGAGCCACCAAGCCTGGCCAACAGTAGAAAAGGGTACTCAGGGAATATAGTTCAAAAGTCATTGACTGTTGGCTGGACCAGGATTCTAGACTAGCTCTAGGGCTGAGATATCTTAGTAGATCAGTTAACTATTCATGTGGCCCAATTTCCCTTACTCTAAACCCAAAGTCAAACATAATCTCTAAAGTCTTTCATGCCCTCAAATGCTAATCTTGTAATCATATTTCTATTCAGGTAATAACTCAAAAGAAATGGTCTCATTTCCTTCATCATCTGACTAAAATTTAGTTAATCCATATTTTATGAATCCAACCAATAGGACACTGTTAAAGAACAAAAACAAAAGACTTTTCTTGAAAGCTAGAAACTCCATTCTGTAGTGATGATTCCCAGATCTGACTCTTAAACTCAACAACCTCAACAGACAATGACAGGGAGAAAAGATCTTACAACTTTGAGCTGAGCTGGGGTGGGGTGGGAGGTGTGAGAGAACAGAAAGATAGTTACAAATTCACAAAAATATATCATCCATTTCCATCTCCTCTAAAAAATATGAAATAAGCCTTAAAACGTTGTCATATAAACCATTATTAAGCCAATAAAAACTAATGAAGAAATTATGTCATTTATCCAAAATATGGAAAAACCACCTATTTACAGGAATCCTATTAATGTCCTAGATCTTCAGAAACTACATTTCACTAAGCTGGTCATCAAGCCCCTTCAAACTGCATCTAAGGACAATAATAATATTCAAACATCAAGAAAGAGGTACAGGTTCCACTCAACACCATTATTCCGTGGAGTCTTCCAGGACTAAGTCATTTTATAGAATCTTTGCTATCTTTGTTCTCTAGAAAATAATATCCCAAAGACTCTGAAATAAAACCAGCAAAACTCCTGTATTTGTTTCCCATTGTGACATAACAAATTATCACAAACAAAACAACACAAATTGATTATCTTACAGAAGTCAGCGGGCTTGACTGGGTCTCACAAGGGCTAAATGAGGGTATCCAGCGGACTAGTTCCCTGCTGGAAACTCTGGAGAAAATCTGCTTCCACATTCATTCATATTGGCTGAATTTAGTTCCTTGCAGCTGTAGGACTGAGGTTCCCACTTCCTTGCTGGTTTTCAGCTGGGACTGGCCTTTCCTACTAGAGGCTGCCTGCATTCCCCCTCTCATGCTTTCAATCTGGTCCCCTCCAGTAATGGCAGGCTAAGTCGTTCTCATGCTTCAAATCTCAGACTTCCCCTTCTGCCTCATCTCTGACACCAGCCAGAAAAAGTTCTCTGCTTTTAAGTGCTTATGTGAGTAGAATAAACCCACGCAGAAAATCCAAGATAATCTACCTAAGATCCTTAACTTTAATTAAATCTACATAACATACTCAGGTTCCAGGGTTTATAGTATGGAAATCATAGGGGAGCCATTATGCTTACAACAGTCTGCCTTCTGGTTTCCAAGGATTCATCTCTCTCCCAAATGCAAAACACATCCATCCCATCCCAAGGTCCCAAAGGTTTCCCATCTAAAGCTTATTTCAAAAGTCCCAAATCTCAGGCCGGGCGCGGTGGCTCACGCCTGTAATCCCAGCACTTTGGGAGGCCGAGGCGGGCGGCTCACAAGGTCAGGAGATCGAGACCACGGTGAAACCCCGTCTCTACTAAAAATACAAAAAATTAGCCGGGCGCGGTTGTGGGCGCCTGTAGTCCCTGCTACTCGGGAGGCTGAGGCAGGAGAATGGCGTGAACCCGGGAGGCGGAGCTTGCAGTGAGCTGAGATCGCGCAACTGCACTCCAGCCTGGGCGACAGAGCGAGACTCCGTCTCAAAAAAAAAAAAAAAAAGTCCCAAATCTCATTCATCTATTCAGGTGTGGATGAGGTTCTGGGGATAAAACAGTAAGTCCAACTCCTAGGGCACAATTCCTAAGAAAACAAGTTCTCTGCTCCCAAAATACTATTGTGAGACAGATATAGAATAACAATTATAAACATTCCAGTTCAAACGGGCAAAATGTAAAAGAAAACAGAGCCACGGGTCCAAAGTAGTTTCAAAATCTAGGGAATCTCTATTCCACTTCAAAGCCTGGGAAAAAATCCTCTCCAGCTTTTAGCTCCACCCCTCTGGCCTCTCCTATCTCCGTCTGAGTCACCCTTCTTTTTTTACGAAAAGCAACACATTCACATGTGAGTAGTTTTATCAGCCTGCTTCCTATCAGTAGAATTTGGGGGGTCCAACAGCCCTATTACTTTCTGTCTCTTTCAATCCAAAAGAGAATTGTTTATGTTGGCATAAAATTCTCAAGAACCTAACAGGCTGTGGAAGTATTCCACAGGGGTTCACTCCATTAAAGTTCACATTCACAAATAAACCAGGCTGCACATTTAATACTTTGCTTGGAAATCTCAGCTAAATATACAAGTTCATCACTTACAAATTTGGCTTTCCATATAACCATAGGATAAAATTCTGCTAAACTTAGTTGCTGCTACGTAACAAGGGTCCCCTTTCTGCCCGTTTCCAATAAGAAAGACCTCACTTCTGTCTGGGCCTTCATTAGCAGAGTCACTAACATCCATATTGCTATTAAAAGTCTGTCCTAGGTCTTTTCTTTTTTCTTTTTTGACAGGGTCTCACTCTGCCACCCAGGTTGGAGTGCAGTGGTGCCATTACCACTCCCTGCAGCCTCGACTTCCTGGGCTTAAGTGATCCTCCTGTGTTCTACGCCTTTTCTATCATGCCCCTTAAAATTATTCTAACCTTTATCTACTGCCACTTCCATTTTTAGGTAATAGTACCCCACTCCTGGTACCAAAATCTATACTAGTATTCGACTGCTGCTATAACAAATTACTACAAATGTAGTGGCTAAAAATGACACAAATTTATTATTTCACAGTTACTTAGGTGAGAAGTTGGGTGGACTTGGCTAGCTAGGTCTTCTGCTTAGGGTCTCATGAGGCCAAAAAATCAAGGTGTCTCAAGGTTGCATTCCTTGATGGAAACTCTGGGAAATTCACTTTCAAGCTCAATCAGGTTGTTGGTCAAATTCAGGTTCCTTCTGGTTGCAGGACTGAGGTCCCCATTTCTTGCTGGTTGCCAGCCAGGGACTGGTCTTTGCCACTAGAGGCTGCCCACATTCCTTCTGATAACTTTTCATGTGGTCCTCTCTAGCAAAAGCAAATGGAGTCCTTCTCAAGCTTCAAATCTGATTTCCTTTTCTGCCCATTTCTCTGACCCCAGTTGGAGAAAGTTCTCTGCTTTTAAGGACTCATGTGATTAGATTGGGCCCACCCAGAAAATCCAGGATAATTTTTCTATTTTAAGATTCTTAAACTTAATTACACCTGCTAAGTTCCTTTTGCCATGTAACATAGGGTAGTTACAGATTCTGGGGATTAAGGTATGGACAACTTGGGAAGAGGGAGATGTAATTCTGCCTACTACAAATCCAACTCCTATGGAAGGGTTTTTTTTTTCTTAAGATGCAGTCTTGCTATGTTGCCCAGGCTGGAGTGCAGTTGTGTGATCTCAGCTCATTGCAAGCTCCGCCTCCCAGGTTCACACCATTCTCCTGCCTCAGCCTCTCAAGTAGCTGGGACTACAGGCACCCGCCACCATGCCCGGCTACTCTTTTGTATTTTCAGTAGAGACGGGGTTTCACCATGTTAGCCAGGATGGTCTTGATCTCCTGACCTCGTGGTCCGCCCCCCTAGGCCTCTCAAAGTGCTGGGATTACAGGCGTGAGCCACCGTGCCCGGTCCCTATAGAAGGGATTAAACTCACTTCCTAAAGAAAATCATCCCTTTCTTTAAGAGTGTGAAGTAAAGGTGTACAAATTTTACTTACGTGAAGTAAAGTATATATACATACACGCATACATATGTCTTTACTTATGTGACACAAAGATTTATGTTCAGAGATAGAGACAATAGTAAAAACAAGGACTCACTCTGGATGAGTGAGTAGGCAAAGGAACTAAATGCGCAGTATGGAAAAGGAGTTGCCACCTGTTTCATCCTCAAACTGCAAGGCATTTCACCCATAACTACTTAGAAACTAACCCACGCTCCTCCTTAAATGTGTATTTCTCTTCTCTGTATTCCACAAAAAAGTACATAACTAAGCATTGTTTTGTTTTTAAAGAAAAGTCACCTCAGGGGGACCTAACTCTGTAATGAATTGATTAATCAATCTAAGCAAATTTCCAATCTTTCATTCAAGTCATACACCCTCCCCCAATAGCAAACCAAAGCCAAAAATTTCAAAGTCACAGAAGGACAAAAACATGCCCTGCTAAGACTGCAGGTGAACTTTTGAGAATACCACAGAGGAGAACTAGTATTGGTACTGGACTTTCAGCCCCAGGTTCACCAAGCCAGTAAAGCCAAATACTTACAACAAAAACCTACAACTACAAAGGTAATATTCTAAAGCCCTGTCTACAGTCAAATTCTTGACTATAAATTTTACCTAGAACAGAAGAGCCCCCAATATACCAGCTAGTCCCTTTACAGTGACAGGTAAAAGCTACTTACTACACTTACTACCTGCCAGACACTGTAGTAAGCACTTGACACAAATTGTCTTATTTACTCCTCTCCATAAACTCACAAGCTAGAAAATACCATCATCCCCCTTTTACAGACGGGAAAACAGGCTTAGAGAGTTTAGGTCACAACTAAGTCGCAATGGCCCTGATATCTGACAACCTAGGCAGTGTGGTTTTTAATCACTGGGCCTATACTGCACTCCTTAGATGGCATAAAGTCTCCAATTCTTGGAAAAATCTTCCCTTCTTAGTTTTTTTTTTTTTTTTTTTTTTTGAGACGGAGTCTCGCTCTGTCGCCCAGGCTGGAGTGCACTGGCAAATCTCAGCTCACTGCCACCTCCGCCTCCCAGGTTCAAGCGATTCTCCTGCTTCAGCCTCCTGAGTAGCTGGGATTACAGGCGACCGCCACCAAGCCCGGCTGATTTTTGTATTTTTAGTAAAGACGGGGTTTCACCGTGTTGGTCAGGCTGGTCTCGAACTCTTGACCTCGTGATCCACCCGCTTCAGCCTCCCAAGTGTTGGGATTACAGGCGTGAGCCACCACGCCCAGACTCCCTTTTTAGTTTTCATTTCCTCTCCTCATATCCCATTCTCGTAGAATTAAACAGTTAAAAAGTAATCAAGTCTTCCCAAATAATTTGCCATCTCTTTTTCAGAACTCTTTCCTCCACACAAAGCAATAGTCAAGATGCAACTTCTCCTGACCCTGACTCTGCTTCCCCAAAACAAACTACAGAAGCTCCACCCATCACCTGCTTAATCTAGAAGTGTTCCAACACTGCAAAAACACACAACGAAAAACAAAATTGAAAAGTCCTACTCTTTCAAAAGGTCACCAACATATGTATACTCTTAGCCAAGCTTTCTCTCCATACCTCTTTTTCTATCCAGGCTCCCAACTAGTCCTTAACTCCAACTCTAGACGTTCTGCCCCACGTCTTGGTCCCTTCCCACTTTCTCCCCAGCAACTCCGCCTGGGGTTCTCTCCACCTCGCACCCACTCTGCAGGTGGGAAGCTCAGCCCCGCCCAGATGGACCCTAAGAAGGCCCCTACTCCAGCTGCCTAGTTCCGCCGCAGGGTTCACCGCACACTACCCAGCAGGCACCACTCCCTCCGCACCCTCCCCCAGCACCCCACTGCGGCCCCACCCCTCAAGTTCCCTTCCCCCTCTGACGACCCCCTCCTCCAAGTTGTCCCCTAGTCCCCACCCAGTCCGGCCCTTTCCTATGCAATAAGCTGGACTCCGGCAGCCGATTCCCACCCTCACATTGGCCTCTGCCCCCAAACCTCGCCCTCCGCCCTGGGGGGTGGCCCTGGGCCTCCCAGATGGGCTGCAGGGGCCTCGGTTGGTGTATGTGTGAAGGTGGGGGCAGGGGAAGGCGACGGGCCGCTCGGGAGTCTGCTGGAAGCGTGAGTGGCGGCCGCGCTCCGCTGCCCTATCCTGCGCCCACCCCACCCTCCAACGACCTCGCCTGGCGACTCCCAAGGTACCTGTGGTGGAAGCGGCAGCGGCAGTGGCCGCTCTCCCCTCTGCTCACACAGACAATATGGCGGCGGTGGAGGAGGAGACACACGGCTCGGCCGCCAGCCGCAGGGACCAGAGCGAGGCTGCAGCCGCGGCTGCCGGAAGCGGAAACCCCCTCCTACCAGGAGGCGGGGCGAGACAGCTTCCGACTCCGCCCCCAGAGGAATCTAGCTGAGTGCGGCCATGCTGGGCTGTCCTATTGTAGCCTTAGGGATTCAGTTCTGGGCTAGGGTGCAAAATGGAAGGAATTCCCAACGCAAAGCAGAATAAGGAGACTTGCAATAGTTACGCGCATTTTATTTCAATAGTGTTAACAAATGACAACAGAGAGAATACGAACCTCCCACTAGGTGAACAGTTGGTTTGATCCAAGTTAATATGGCGGTACCCAGGTTTCCCGCACTTCAGCCAGCTGGCCCCTCCTTTCCTGAAAAGAACCATGCGCGACCTGCAGAGCTGTAGAGCCAAGCATCCTGGGAGCTGAAGTCCCTTTTGCTCTGACCCCCTCGTTTAAAATTAGGGTTTCAGCAACACTTTCTATTCAAACTTGGAGTTCGGAAGAAGTGAATGAAAGTTGGACCCTAGAAAGGGCATGGCGCAGGAGTCTGGGAAGTGAGGATACTAGGTCTCAAGAGACCAAGGCCCAATTCCTTCCTCCTACAGAAGTCTTGCCTAGAGCTCTGCGTTCAAAATAGAGTGTTTTTTCCCCTTCTATCTGCCTCCCACCCCCGCTCTCCTTTCCCGAGCTACCTCCCCAAAACAGTCACAGAGCACCTTCTACCATGCAAAGTTCATCATGGTCTCCTCATGATCAAAAATCTCCCATGGACCTCTTTGTGTACCAAAGATAGCCCAAACTCTTCACTTGACATTCAAAGTCCTCCATAATTTGGCCAAACCCTCTTTTCCAGCCTCCTATTTTGCCACTCTCATCTCAAATTCCGGAAGCTTCCACCCACTAAAACTGCAAACAATTCCTGGAACTTAGCTGTGTTGCCTCCCTCGCTTTGCACTGGCAGTTACTTCTCTTACTGTCACCTCATGGACTGGATAATTTCCGTATGCCGATTGAACTAATTCAGGGATCCTTTCCTCTTGGGGTCTTCTCTCTGTTGAACTCCCTCAAACCCAGGCACTATCAGTTAGTAACCTGAGGACCTCAGTCTGTCTGCTCCATCAGACTGTGAGCCCCTAGTGGACAGAGCTCCATCTGATGATCAACCTCTCCTTTGCAGGCCCTGCTAAAAGCTGAAGCGTCTAGGAGTTGCTGAAAGGAGTTCAAGTGTTAGTCTCACCTCTGATGGGACAGAGGTGTGAGCACTGGAATGCGGGTGAGGAGGCCAGGTTATTTCAGTACCAACCATTATCCCTAGCTGTCTCAGAATAGCTGGTTGTCTCAGGAATAGGCCTCTCCACACTCCACAGCCCTCCTGTCACAGTTTGTCAGCTGACTAGCACCTCTGCTCCCAAAGAGGCATCTCCTGCCCACGTGGGGTTAGGGCCGGTGGTGGCTGCAGACTTATCGTGATGGCCTCAGGGAGGTGGCTGTGGCCTTCTCTGGACCTCATCTGCTAGGCAGCTTGTGACATCTGATCCCAATTGCCTGGGAACCCATAACAGTTTTTCTCTCAGTATCCTGTAACTGGTGATTCCTCACCTCTGGGCCTCAATTTCCCCACTTGTGGACTGAGGAGGTTATACAAGATAATCCCAAAGTTTCTGGGAAGTCATCTTTCAGGAAATGATACCCTTCTACCTACCTCTTGAACGTATCTTTTTGGCTCTCGTGGCTTTGTTTTTCCCAACTGTATTCACATTTGTTTAACTCACAACAATTCATCATTTGCTGTGAGCCAGACACTGTGCTAGGTACTAGGGATGTGTTATGAGCAAGACATACACCAGGTGCTTACTGGTGGAGCTCACCTTTTAAAGTGAGAAGCAAGTAATGCACAGGTAAACAAATGCATAAACAAAGTAATTTCAGGTAGCAATAAGTGCTATGAAAGGAAAAGATAAGTAGCTGTGAAGTATAGAACTTTAGCTTGAGTGGTTCAGAAGGTCCCTTTGAGAAGGAAACAGTAAGTGCAAACATCCCAAGGCAGGAAAGAGCATCACAAGTTTGAAGAAGGAAGCCATGGTGGCTGAAGCACTGCAAATAAAGGGAAGAAGAGGAAGAAATATGGTGGGAGAGGTGGGCAGGGCATTCAGGTAATGATAAGCTGGGTTTTCATCTGAGTGTAATGAAGATATTTCCCATTGCTTAGCCTTCTTGCCTTTCTGATCTCAGCCTCTCTCACAGCATTAGTTCTTCATTCTTCTTCCTAGTTCTGGCCTCTATCTGTGACTTCATTCAGAGGGCTCAACTGGGCACACATATACAACCCTAATACTCATGCAGGACATAATTGAAACCCAACTCCTGCCATCTACCAGGCCAACCTCATATAGGTCTCCCGTCTCAAGAGGCTTACCATCCCGAGTGTTCACCTAGTTGTGGACTTAACATTTTTTTTTTTTTTTTTTGAGACGGAGTCTCGCTCTGTCGCCCAGGCTGGAGTGCAGTGGCCGGATCTCAGCTCACTGCAAGCTCCGCCTCCCGGGTTCGGGCCATTCTCCTGTCTCAGCCTCCTGAGTAGCTGGGACTACAGGCGCCCGCCACCTCGCCCGGCTAGTTTTTTGTATTTTTTTTAGTAGAGACGGGGTTTCACCATGTTATCCAGGATGGTCTCGATCTCCTGACCTAGTGATCCGCCCGTCTCGGCCTCCCAAAGTGCTGGGATTACAGGCTTGAGCCACCGCGCCTGGCCGTGGACTTAACATTTATCCTTAACTCTTACTCTCCCTGATCCCCCACATCACACCTCTCAGGCTAGTCTTTCTGCAAACAACAGCAGCAGGAGCAACAGTTAAGATGTTGAGAGTAATTGCACTGTGCCACACACTGAATGTTCATCATCTCACTTAATCCTCATGTCAGCCTGATGAGGCAGAAACCAAAAGTATCTCGCTGTACAGATGAGGAGACTCAGGTTCACAGAGATCATAGGCCATGCCCAAGGTCACATGCTGGAGATGGAGCTTGAATTTCAACCTGGGCTATTAGAGTGAGTCTCTCTCTCTTTCTCGCTCTCTCTTTCTTTTGAGACAGGGTCTTGCTCTGTTGTCCAGGCTGGAGTGCAGTGGCATGATCATAGCTCATTATAACCTTGAACTCCTGTGATTAAGCGATCCTCCTACCTTAGCCTCCTGAGTAGCTAGGACTACAGACATGCACCACCATGCCTGGCTCATTTTTAATTTAGTAGTATTTTTATTACTATTATTATTATTGTAGATGGGGTCTTGCTATGTTGTCAGGGCTGGTCTTGAACTCCTAGGCTCAAGCAATTCTCCTGCCTTGGCCTCCCAAAGTGCTAGGATTTCAGGCAAAAGTTTTAATCATGCACTAAGAACCTAAGTGTATTAGCTTTCTATTGCTGCTTAACAAAATCACCCCAAAATATAGTGGCTTAAAACAACAATAGTTTATTTTATGTTTGTGTGGATTGGCAGTTTGGACATGTCTCAGCCAGGACAGCTCTTTTCTGCTCCAAGTGGTCTTTCCTGGCTTACTCTTACATTTGCTGTCAGTGAGCAGGTCAGCAAACTGGTTAGAACTCTATGGCCTCATTCACATGTCTGACAGCTGGTTGGGGTTGTTGGCTTGAGTACCTTGGTTCTCCTCCATATTGCTTCTTCAGTAAGCTAACTCAGGCTTCCTTATATGATGGCCTCCAAAAGAAAGAAAACAAAAGCAGCGAGATATCTTCAGACCTAGGCTTAGAAATAATATAGTGTTATTTTCCCTGTATTATATTGATCAAAGGCAGTCACATGGCCAGCTCAGATTCAAGGAAAGTAGAAATAGATTCCATTTCTTCATGAGAAAAACATCAAATCATACTGCGCAAGAAGTCATGTGTATAAGGATGGTGGAATTGTTGTGGCCACCTTTGCAAACATTATATCACATAAGTAACCATAGGCATGGAACTGGTTAAAGAAATTATGATACAGTCAGACATGGAGCTATTCACAGCAATGAGAGCTAACATTTTTGAGCACTTAATATGTGTCACTGTACAAGATGCTTTACATCTATTAACTCATTTAATTCTCACAACAGCTCTCTGTGACCAGTACATTTTTAATCCCCATTTTAGAGATTAAGTACACCAAGTCTCAGAGAGGTTAAACAACTAGTCCAACATCGAACAGCAAGTGACAAAGCCATTGAAAAGAATGAGGACAGTATTATGTCCTGACATAGAAATCTGGCCCTGACATTCTGTTATACAATACAAAACAAGAGACAAACAGTAGTTTGGTCAGAAAACATTTAAAAAGCACATTTAAAATATTAGGAGATGTGTGTGGTTTGTTTTGTTTTTTTGAGGTGGAGTTTCACTCTTGTTGCCCAGGATGGAGTGCAATGGTGCGATCTTGGCTCACTGCAACCTCCGCCTTCCAGGTTCAAGCGATTCTCCTGCCTCAATCTCCCAAGTAGGTGGGATTACAGGTGCCCACCACACCCAGCTAATTTTTGTATTTTTAGTACAGATGGGATTTCACCATGTTGGCCAGACTGGTCTTGAACTCCTGACCTCAGGTGATCGCCTGTCTTGGCCTCCCAAAGTGCTGGGATTACAGGTGTGAGCCACTGTGCCCGGGTGGAGATGTATGTCTTATAAAAATCAGTAGAATAAAAATTTTTACATGTCTTATAAAAATTAGTAGATGTATATGTCTTATAGTTTTAGATAAATTCAGGAAGAATTTACTGCAAACTATTAATGGAGCTTATCTTTGAAGAGAAGAAAAGGAGAAAACTTTTATTTAAACACCTCTGTTTGTATTGCTTGAATTTTTTTTTTTTTGAGAGAGAGGGTCTTGCTCTGTTGCCCAGGCTGAAGTGCCGTGGCAACAGTCGCAGCTTACTGCAGCCTCAACCTCCAGGGCTCAAGTCGTCCTTGCACCTCAGTCTCCCAAGTAGTTGAGGCCACAGGTGTGTGCCACCATGCCTGGCTAATTTATTTTTATATTTTGTGGAGATAGGGTCTCCCCATATTGGCCATGCTGGTCACAAACTCCTGGGTTCAAGTGATCCTCCCGCCTTGGCCTCCCAAAGGGCTGGAATTACAGTAGGCACAAAGCCTGGTCTTCTTTGAATTTTTTTACAGCAATCATAAATTTTTATTTCAGTACCTTATAAAGAAGAAAATGTTTTTAAAATGTCCTTCAGTTTGGCTCTCACCTATGTCTTTTCCTATTTGGTTTTATTTTTATTGTTTTTTTGTTTTCTTTTTTGATACCACCCCAGTCCAACCCCTTATCAATTCTGGCCCGAAGTTTTGTGGCTACCCTGAGGGCCCTTCCTCTCTCCCTCTGCAGTGCATCCCGCTTGCTGCAGGGGGACAGTTGATTAACCATCATGTTCCATTTTTGTCTAAGAGTTTTCAATGGTATTGCATTGCCTGCACAGACAGTCCAAACTCTTTGGCCTAGTGTATTGGGTGTTTGAAGTTTGACTCCAACTTGGTTGGATTCCAGCTCTGTCACTTGCAAGCAGTATAAATGTGAACAAGTTATTAGATCTCTCTGAACCTCGATTTCCACATCTTTTTTAAAAAAATGAAAGACTGGACACGGTGGCTCATGCCTGTAGTTCCAGCACTTTGGGAGGCCGAGGTGGGTGGATCACCTGAGGTCAGGAGTTCGAGACCAGCCTGGCCAACATGGCAAAACCTTGTCTCTACTAAAAGTACAAAAATTAGCCGGGCGTGGTGGCACATGCCTGTAACCCCAGCTACTCAGGGGCTGAGGCAGAGAGAATTGCTTGAACCTGGGAGGCGGAAGTTGCAGTGAGCCGAGATTGTGCCACTGCACTCCAGCCTAGGTGACAGAGCAAAACTCTGTCTCAAAGGAAAGAAGGAAAGAAAAGAAAGAAAGAAAGAGAAAGGGAGGGAGGGGGAGGGAGGAAGGGAGGAAGGAAGGAAGGAAGGAAGGAAGGGGGGAGGGAGGAAGGGAGGAAGGAAGGAAGGAAGGAAGGAAGGAAAGAAAGAAGGAAGGAAAGAAAAGGATATAGCATTACATATTTTGTGGCAAATTAGATTACTGTTCAGTGACTGTTCACTTCCTCCCCCAGCCAGGGGCAATTGATACTTTCCTGCCCCATTAATATTAGGCTTGGCCATATGGTTTGCTTTGGCCAGTGGAATATACATATCAGTGAAAATGTGCAAATTCTAGCCTAGGCCTTAAGAGGTCTTTCTTGTTTTCAACTGGCTGTCTTAGAATTTTCACCTCTGCCTTGAAGGGTGAGCTGTCATTGGTGCCTTATATCTTTTGAAACAGACTTCCAATCAAGGTTGTGGTAGGCAAGTCTGAGATAAGAATAGTTTTTTAGTCTTTAGTTTTAGTTTGTATTGATTAAATTATAATTTATCGTTTTTCATGAACTCCATATTTTTGAATGAGAGGAAACTAAAGAGGTGGGAAGAGAATGTTCTGTCTCAATTTAGGAAAACAGTAGCTTCTATCCAAACCTCCAACATCAAACAGGCTAGTCCTAGAAGAATAAAAGACACACATAGTAGTTCTGAAATTGAGTCAACCCCAGCAGAGCCCAGCCAAGATCAGCCAAACCCAAATGACTACATATGAGAGAGGGAGAAATCAATGTTTGCTTCTATCAGCACAGAGTCTTGGGGTAGTTTGATATGCAACATTATTATAGGAATAGCCAACTAAAAGATTCACATCATAGGGCTTTTTTTCAGGGTTAAATAAATGAATACAGGAAACACCTTAAAAATAGACTGGCACATAGCAAGGGTGTAATCCATGTGAACTACTCTTATTGGGGGTGCAACTGTGAACAAAACAAAACCCCTGCCTCATGAATCTTATGTATGTGGAGAGATATATGGAATGGCGGCTGGTGGTGAGTGTTATGGAGGAAAATAAAGCAAAGACCGTGAAGTGGGCTCATGCCTGGTGAATTTCAGGAATGGTCAGTAGATAGGGCAGCTGAGCCAAATGAGTGGCTGATCTTGGCTAGGCTCTGCTGGGGTTGACTCAAATTCAGGTCAACTACATGTGTCTTTTATTCTTCTGGGATGAACCTGTTTGATTCCGGGGGTTTGTACAGAAGGGAAGACAATATCTCAGAGGTTCACAAGGGGCTGGATTGTGCACAGCCATGTAGGGCTATTGTGAGGACTTGCTTCTGCTCTGAATGAGGTGGGGAGCTACGGGAGAGTTTTGAGCAGATGGAGGTCAGGCTCTGCTATGCATTTTTATAGGATTTGTCCAGCTGCTAAGTGTGGACTAAATGGACCAGAAATAAGGGCTGAAGCAGGGGGAAAAGATAAGAAGCTACTGACACAAACCAGGCAAGAGATGGTGATGGTTTGAACCAAAGTTGGACTCCAAGGTTCTTTTCAAAGTAAAATCAAAAGAATTTACTGATAGATTTGGTATGGGGTGTTTGAGGAAAAAAAAAAAAAAAATTGAGGATGACTCCAAGGCTTCTGGTCTGAGGAACTGAAAGAAAGAATTTGCCAGTAACTGAGATGAAGAAGGCTGTAGAAGAGAACTTCTGGGGGCAGGTGGAGAAATAGAGGAGGAATTAGCAGTTCCATTTGGGACTTGTTAAATTTAAGTAAGCTATGAGACTTCCAAGTGCAGATGACTAATCAGAAGTTAGATGTATGAATCTAGCCCAGGAGAGAGGTCCAGGCTGGAGATGTAATTTTGGGGAGTTACTATGTACTAAACTGTGTCCTCCCCAAATTTATATATTGAAACCCTAACACCCAGTGTGACACTATTTGGAGATAGGACCTTTAAGGAGGTTAAAAGAGATCGTAGAGTGGGCCCTAATTCAACAGGACTGTTGTCCTTACAGGAAGATGAAGAGATATCAGAGGTCATTCTCTCCCCATGCCGGTGCTCAGAGGAAAGGCTGTGTGAGGACACAGCAAGAAGGCAGCCGTTTATAAGCCGGGCAGAGAGCCTTCACCAGAAACCCTCCCTGACAGCACCTTGATCTCAGATTTCCAGCCTCTCAGTGAGAGGCTCAACTGTGAGAAAATAAATTTCTGTTGTTTAATCCTCTCAGTCTGTGGTATTTTTTTACGGTAGTTCGAGCAGACTACTACTGAGTCATCAACAGAGAAACGGTTTTTAAAGTCATAACAGGCCAGGCGTGGTGGCTCACACCTGTAATCCCAGCACTTTGGGAGGCTGAGGCAGGCAGATCACTTGAAGTCAGGAGTCTGAGACCAGCCTGGCCAACATGGTGAAACTCCGTCTCTATTAAAAATACAAAAATTAGTCGTGTGTGGTGGCATAATCCCAGCCTATAATCCCTGCTACTCAGGAGGCTGATGCAGGAGAATTGCTTGAAAGCGGGAGGCAGAGGTTGCAGTGAGCTGAGATCGAGCCACTGCACTCCAGCCTGGGCAACGAGAGTGAAACTGTTTCATAAATAAATAAATAGCCATAAGGCTGGGTGAAATTGCCAAGGGAATGAATGTAGACAGAGAAGGAAGACCAAGGACTGAGCCGTGGGGCATCCAACAGTAAGAGACAAGGAACTAAAAAGGAGCCTGAGAAGGAGGAGCCAGTGGGGTAAGTGTCCTGGGGACCAAGTAAAAAAAGTATTTCGTGGAGGGAGTGCTGATCCCCTGATCCCCTGTGTCAGATGCTGCTGAGGGGTCAGAAAAGAAAAGAACAAAGAGCTGATTTAAAAAGTGGAGGGCATTGTTTTGACAGGAGAGAGTGTAGGTAGATTGGTGGGAACAAAAGTCTGATTGGAGTGGGATTAAGAGAGAATAGGAGAAAATATAAATATAGACATAGAAAGGAAGGAAAAAAGGAAGGAAGGAAGGGAAGGAAGGAAGGAAGGCAGGCAGGCAGGCAGGCGGGCTCTTTTTTTTTTCTTTTTGAGATGGAGTCTCACTCTGTCGCCCAGGCCGGAGTGCAGTGGTATGATCTTGGCTCACTGCAACCTCTGCCTTCCAGGTTGAAGCGATTCTCCTGCCTCAGCCTCTCGAGTAGCTGGGATTACAGGTGCGTGCCACCACATCTGGCTAATTTTTGTATTTTTAGTATCAATGGGGTTTCACCATATTGGCCAGGCTGGTCTCGAACTCCTGACCTCAGGTGATCTGCTTGCCTCGGCCTTCCAAAGTGCTGGGATTAGAGGTATAAGCCACTGCACCTGGCCTGGAGAGCTCTTTTTAAGAGTAGAAAGCTTGGCCAGGCGTGGTGGCTCATGCCTGTAATCCCAGCACTTTGGGAGGCCGAGGCAGGCAGATCACCTGAGGTCAGGAGTTCGAGACCAGCCTGGCCAACATGGTGAAAACCCATCTCTACTAGAAATATACAAAGTTAGCCAGGTGTGGTGGCACACACCTGTAATCCCAGCTCCTCAGGAGGCTGAGGCAGGAGAATCACTTGAACCCGGGAGGCGGAGGTTGCAGTGAGCTGAGATAGTGCCATTGCATTCCAGCCTGAGCAATAAAAGTGAAACTACATCTCAAAAAAAAAAAAAGAGTAGAAAGCCAATGACTAAATGTAGAAGAATAGGAGTTGGCAACCGCCATAGGAGAGAATCATTAATGGACACCGTGGTAGTGGATTAAAGTTTGATGAGAAATAGGGCATTTGCGCAGTCTTAGAATATCTCCGTCCAAGATACTTGTTAATTACAAAGGGTAAAATAGTAACTTTACAGTGGAGAAACCCAGCAGACACCACTCAACCAAGTGATAAAGTGAACATCACCAGTAGCAGGGCAAATTGACGTCACGTGACTTCCGAGATGAGGCACTGAGTAGGACGTAGCGTCACTTCGGTGATATTTCTGCCAAAGAGGCATAATTGGCTCATGAGGAAACATTACAGAAGCCCAAAGTGGCCAGGCGCGGTGACTCACGCCTGTAATCCCAGCACTTTGGGAGGCCGAGGCGTGCGGATCACGAGGTCGGGAGTTTGAGACCAGCCTGACTAACATGGTGAAAACCTGTCTCTACTAAAAATACAAAAAACTAGCTGGGTGAGGTGGCGGGCGCCTGTAGTCCCAGCTACTTGGGAGGCTGAGGCAGGAGAATGGCGTAAACTCAGGAGGCGGAACTTGCAGTAAGCTGAGATCCAGCCACTGCACCCCAGCCTGGGCGACAGAGCGAGACTCCATCTCAAAAACAAACAAACAAACAAACAAAAATTAGCTGGCCATGGTGGCGTGTGCCTGTAATCCCAACTACTCAGGAGGCTGAGGCAAGAAAATCGCTTGAACTCAGGATGCAGAGGTTGCAGTGAGCCCAGATTGCACCACTGCACTCTAGCCTGGGCAACACAGCAAGACTCTGTCAAAAAAAAAAAAAAAAAAAGCCCAAAGTGAGGGATATCTTTGCAAAATAACAGGCCTTACTCTTTAAAAATGTTGAAGTGATAGAAGACAAAGAAAGACTGAGGAATAGTTTTAGATGAAGGAGAATAATGTAATTACAACAATTGAATGCCATGTGAGATCCTAGATTAAGAAAAAATCATTTTCATTTACTACAATATATATTAACTAGACAAGTGGTGAAATCTGAATAAGATCTGTAGATTAGATAATGGTTTTGCATCAATGTAAAACGTTCCAATTTTGGTTATTATAAGAGAATGTCCTTTCTTTTAGGAAATGTGCACTGGTTTTTAGGCCTGTAACTTACCATGAAAGAGTTCAGGGTTGGAGGAAAGAGAAATAAATGATAAAGCAAAGATGGTAAAATCTGGGTAATGGGTATTTGGCTATTCTGTTTTTGTTTTTGAAACAGGGTCTCACTCTGTTACCCCAGCTGGAGTGCAGTGGTGGGATAATAGCTCACTGCAGCCTCAACCTCCCAGGCTCAAACAATGCTCCCACTTCAACCTCCTGAGTAGCTGGGACCACAGTTGCGCACCACCACACCTGATTAATTTTTAAATATTTTGTAGAGATGGGGTCTGCCTGTGTTGCCCAGGCTGGTCGCAAATTCATAGGCTCAAGCAATCCTCCCATCGCAGCCTCCCAAAATACTGGGATTTCAGGTGTTAGCCATTGTGCCTGGTGATATTTGAGTGTTCTTTGTACTACTTTGTAACTTTTCTGTAAGTGACATTATGTCAAAATAAATTCTAAAAAGAGAGAATAGAAGGAAAGGAAGTAGAGATACGGAGACAGTGAGTCCAGGCAACTTTTTGAGGAGTTTTGCTATAGGACTGAGGACAGGTGGCAGGTGGAGAGCAAAATGGGGTCAAGATAAGTTGTTCAAAGGCAGAAATTGTAGCATGTTTTTATGCTGATGAGAGAGATTCAGTAGACTGGAAAAAAGTAATAATGCAGAGAGAGAGAGAGAGAGACAGAAAGAGAGAGAAGAGAGTGGCTAGAATGGTGTCTCTGAAGAGAGGGAAGGATGGCCTTGATCTTGGAGCACAGATGGCTCATCCATGGTCACAGAAGGGAGGGGAGAGTATTTGGGTACCAGATTGGTAGGTAGGTAGCTGTGCAGAGGAAATGTGTGGAAATGCTTTCTGATTGCTACCGTTTTCCCTGTGAAATA